>NW_007729387.1:1906-192500 GCF_000696425.1 Galeopterus variegatus | reverse complement strand
TGTCTTTTTTCGTGACTGGTAACGGGATCGCAACCCTCAGTGTCGCGCCCGTACCACGACCTTAAAGTAGATTTCTAAAACATGTTGTCATTCTTATTAAAGATAGAAAATCCCCCATTTTTATCATAATTTTAAATGTTTATTTGCCTTCTGTTCTGTAATGTCCAATTGAAAGAGAAAATCCTTTTTATGTTTGGAAACTAACAATATTAAAATGTGCTGATGAAAAATGTCTGATATTTCTTCACAAGTAATTTGCTTTTGTTACTGGGTTAAATTATTTTATAAAGTAATTTTTAATAACAACTTTAAATGCCAAAGCTAAATTTGTAGATGTGTATTCTGTAATCTATTTTTAATGATTTAAAAATGAGTTATAGGATTTTGATTTTATAATACCTATCTGAGAAAGCACAGAATTAAGTTAAACTGTAGAGACAATGAGGCTGTGGTATAATTAAGTTTAAAAATCTAGAGCAGTAAATAGTATATATTAGTTTAATAAAGAATGCAATTATATTAGCAAAAAGCCAGTTCCTTGATATTGACATTCACATTCTATTGACAATATTCAAATATGGGTCAATCAAAATTTTAAAAAATACCCTTTAAGTTCAGGATTCTCACTGCAAATCAGGCCAATGTAAGTTAGCCAATAAAAAACTTATTAAACTCTACTCCTTCTTTATTTCTACTGTGTGCCAGGCATTATATAAGAATTTTATGTAGTGCCTCTGATCTTGAGTAAACTCTATGTACCTGGTAGAGGAGATGAAGCTCAATTTATTAATACACCTATGTCACACAAATAATAAGGGGTATATAAGAGTTTAAATCCAGGTCTATTTCCTTTTTATGCCAATGCATGCTCTAAGCTTTCACAACGATGTTCTCATCCTTTCTACAATGTATATTTATGTTTATTTTTCTCATTTTGACTCAGAAACTTGGCAAAGCAGGTAAAGGTATGTAAATTTTTAACCCTGAATTACTATGCAAAATAAAATTATAGACCACTCCATAATATATTTCAGAGTTAATTTGATGAGTTTCAGAGTAATCCTTCATTGGAATATTCTGAATCAGAAAATCTCTATGCCTTTGCTAAGATATTAACCATCCGATTTGAGACTAAGACTAAAAAAATCTGAATGAACATAACTCACTAGGAGCCCCAGACCTGTGCTGCTCAGTGTTTTATGGCATCTGTGTACCAGATCCTTTAGAAGATCTACCTTATCTTTTTGTTTACCATTAGCATGGTTTTACAGGTGGCAAACCTCTCATGAAAAACTCACCAATTATTATTCAAAGAAATGCTATTATTCTGTTAACACAAAGTACGTGGTCAAGATATTGATATATATTTTAACAGCATTTAGATGAGGTATGCATAGTTAAATGTAAAACAAGGCCTCATTACCTACAGATTAGTTAGGGTTCTTAATCACAGGCAGGATATTTTTATTCTGTTCTTGTTTTTTTTTGGTGGCTAGCCTGTGAGGGGATCTGAAACCTTGACCTTGGTGTTATAACCTTGGTGCTCTAACCAGTTCAGAAACCAGCCAGCTCCTATTTTTAAAGAAGCCTATGTTCACAATCTCATTCCCCGAGTTGCAAACTAAAAAAAAATTCTAGTAAGCCAAAAATTACCTGTAAAATTAAACAAATTTGAATTAGACTTATTATATTATTTTTATCTTGCATAGTAATCAAGTTTGTTTTTTGATTGGTGAGAAGAGTTAAAAATTATTTTGCAGCCTTTGCAATGCTAAAAAGTACAATTGCAGCAAAATTCTTCTAATTAAATAATATTCTTGGGAACACAAATCTGCTGAGTCAGAAGACTGCTTTTCCCAGCTCTGTTCATTCTTTAGAAAATTACATATTTAAAGCATAAAACAAGATGACATCATTATTTTACCATGAAAGAGAAAAGCTATATAGTTAAATATAAATATACAATGATGTGTACATAAACGAATTTTATACTTATGTTAAATATTCAGCTCCTATTAGAACCAAGTTTAAGTATTGCTAAGAGCTATGAGTCATCATTTTTGCTCATTGTCAGATTGAGGCAATACAATTCTGTAACTGTATTTGATTTTTTCCCTCTTTTTTCCTAGAGTACTTTTTCAGTGTGGTAAAATTAGCCACAAAACCCACCTGTGCAAGCAATGTCAGTAAGCAATGACTTGATAGTTACTGACCCCAGGAAACAGCCTCATGAGATCAGAGAGGTTATGCACCTTTTGATGACATTATCCCAGAATGTGATGGCATGAATAGGATGCCATTATACCAGCTATTTGTTATGGTATTTCAATTCTTTGTACCCCACATTGGGTAACCTCCTAATCAAGAATATTGTGCTTGTCATACAAAAATGTCTAAAATGTTTTTTGAAAGAAAATGTTTTTCCTAAGATTATCACAAAGAACAGTGAAATATAGCAAAATAATATGCCTGGGAATTTTTTTTTAATTAAATGAAGAATATTTAGGTTGTCAGCAATGTACATAGAACACAGATAAAAATAACTTATATCACATATGACTATTTATTCCTAATCGTTCCCCAATCCATTGTATTAAAGGAGTATTTTTTGATGTTAAAAATATGAGTTAACATCTAATTGCATATTTTGTTTCTAGTAATGAAGACACAAAAGAATATCACCCATTCCCTGAGAATCCAAAAACAAGCACAATATCTACAACATCATTGTTGTTTTTGTTTGTTTAGTTGTTTGTTTGTATTCCATAGAGATCTGAGGTCTCAATGAAAAGTTAATAAACTGAATTCCAAATAATGACAATCACTTTATAGGAGAGAAGAGGACCATGATGGATTTCATTTTCTCATCCCTGGTGGAGTGGTGATAGGACTAGAAAATTACCATAAGGGGTGTGCCTTGGATTGAGTGTCCCACCAAACGTTGACCCCCATTGTGACCTATTATGGTAATTGAAAGGTGGAGCCTTGAAGAAGTGATTAGATTGCAGGACCATACCTAGTGATTGGATTAGAAATGGTGGTCAGGGGAATAGTTCTGAGGTCTTGGGAAAAAGAGCACGTAGAGTCTGTCTTTCTCTGCTCTACCATTTTCTGCCATGTGAGACCTCTGGGACACTGTCTTCACCACCAAGGCCTTCATCAGATTTGTACCCTGGACTTTGGACTTCCCAGCCTCAGAAACTGTAAGCAATAAATTTTGGTTTTTTTAATGTCACCCAGTTCCAGGTATTTTGTTATACAACAGAAACTGACTAATACAGGGTGTAAAAATAAACTTCTACCTAAGGCACTTCAGACTTTCTGAAACCAAAGTCTGGGACTGGCACTGGACAACTGAGAGAAATTCTTCAAGACATGCTTGCTTTTCAAATGTAGAAAGCTAAAGGCAGAAAATCTGAGAGAAAGTCCTCCTGAATATCCTTGGCCATTACAAAGTGCAAGCCATCCATACTCTAAAGACTAGAGGCTGGGCAGGGGCCCAGAGCTGAGAGCAAGCCCAAAGCAGGACTAAAGACCAAAGAGAACTTGACTTAGAAAACAGAAAGCCTCTCTGTAAAACAGACAAAGAACTCACGATTTCTAAAACTGGGGCTGGGCTATAAAGAGCAGATGGTTTATCAAGTTAACAGTGTTCAGATAACAAGCCTTACTGAAGAAATGTTTCTGATCTTGCACTTGAAATAATGAAAAACCAATGGGAAATTGGATAAAATAAAATTTGCAACAAATCCAAGACCTGCTTTCACAATAGATCTTATTGATTCAAGTTATTGACTCTAGCAACCAAGCAGGATGAGGAAGTATCTTTTGCAGAGTTTGCTTTAACATGAGTTACATTATTATTCTATACAAAATGTCTGGTATCCCCTCAAATTACAAGAAAAATGAAAAACAAACAAACAAAAACAGCAAAAAACAAGAACATGAGACCCATAATTCAAGACAGATCAACAGAAAATATTTAAGCTGAAATACAAGGAGATAAAAGAAAAGAAAGAACAAAAACAAAGGAAAAATGGAGCAACCAATGCCTGTGGCAAAATATCAAGTGGTGCAATATACATGTAATTGGGGTAGCAGAAGAAAAGAGAGAATGGGTCAGATGAAATATTTAAAGAGATAATGTCTGAGGACTTCCCAAAATAAAAAAAACAGATAGACACATCATAGTCAAGCAGCTGAAAATAAAAGATGAGTAATAAATTTTAAAGCAGCCAGAGGGAAGGAACATCACATACAGAGGAACAAAAATATAATAATGACTGGCTGCTCATTAGAGAAAATGGAGCCCAGAAAACACTAAAAGACATTTTCAAAGTGCTGAAAAAAATTATCTTGCATCCCATAGCTAACAATGACATTCACCAAAAATAAAGCAAGAAAATAGTAATTTGGGGTGGGGCAAAGCTGAGATAATTTTTCTGTTGGAGAAATACATTCCAATAAACAAGAAAATAAATTATACCAGATGGAACCTTGGATCTATAGGAAGGAATGAAGGCCTTTCTTCTAGCGTGTATGTGTGTGAGTGTGTAACAGAAGAGCACAAAGGATGAGAGGGACATCAATTAAGTAATAATATCAGAGTCTTACGTTGGGAGGTAATAAAATATTATTTGAATGTGACTATGATAACATAAAATGGCTAAAATAACTCATAGAACAATCTAAAACTTAACACAAAGTGGTATACCTAAAAAGGCAAAAGAAGAGAAAAATGAAATTCTAAAATTATTCAATTTACTCAAAAGAAGAGGAAAAAAGGAGCAGAGGAAGGTAAAGTAGGATAAATAGAAAAGAAGTAACAAGTGTTAGACTTAAACCTAACCATAACAGTAATTATGTTACATGCAAATAGCCTAAAAATAATTTTTAAAAGACCTATGTTCTGAATAAAAAATTTTATTTAAATATAAAGAAACAGACATTTTTTTGTGGCTGGTTGGTACAGGGTTCCAAACTCTTGACCTGGAGTTGCAAGGTGGTGCTCTAACCAGCTGAGCTAACCAGCCAGCCCAGAAATAGACTTCTTAAAAGTGTGGGAAAAGATACTCTGCAAAAGCTAAGCAATGGCTATATTAATATAAGGCAAAGCAAAGCAAACTTCACGGAGAAGAGTATCACTGGAGATAAAGAGGGAAAATTTATGAAAGAATAAATAGTTCAAGAAAACATAGCAATTTTAAATACGCATGCACTTAATAACAGAACTTTAAAGTACACGATTCAAAATTTTACAAAAAGGAAGGAAGATACAGACAAATCCAAAATATAGCTGAAGATTTCAAAGCCCCTTTCTCAGCATTGGATAAAACAAATAGACAAAAAATTAGTAAATTTCAACAACATTAGAAGATTTTAACAATATCATAAACAAACTTGAACTAATTGATGTTCATAGAATAATTTTTCCAACTATTACTGCAGAGTATACATTATTTTCAATGAGATATAAGACATTTAATAATTCTGAATATAAATGAATTTAGATCATAAAGAATATTTGACTGCAATGAAAATATATTAAAAAACAATTTTAAAATAATATCTTAAAAACTCAAATATTTGAGAATTGTCAAAGAAGAAATTACAAAGAAAATAAGAAAAAAAGATTTTTATATTATAATAAAAATTTCTGGATACTTTTAACCAAGTCTTGGAAAGAAATTTATAGCAACGTATGTTATATTAGAAAAGAGGAAAGTAAAATTAATGGTCTAAGTGCCCTACTTAAGAATATGCAGAAGAAGAGAAATTAAAACAGAAGTAAATGTGAATGAGAAAAATAATAAAATGGTGGAAATAAAAAGAAATAGACAAAAGACTTTTTTGTAGGAATTAAGTTAAAGAAGAAATTATAATGAAAATAAAAAATGATTTTTGAGTGAAAATAATTTGTGGGATGATACAAATTAAGATTTAGAAAGTCATAACTCTATGCCTATATGAGAAAAGAAGAAAATAGTAAAATTAATAATCTTTACCTTAAATCATAAGAACATAGAAAACTAAAAGGATATTAAGCTAGAAGTAGAAAAAAGATAATAATAAAAAGGCATAAGTAATTGAAACAGAAATGGGTAATAGCCTATGGTGGGGTGTGTATTTACTGTACAAGGGCATAAAGAACCTTCCTTGGGTGATGAGATTGTTTTATGTTTTCTTTTGTGTTGTTGTTGTTATTACCTGAGCATATATAATTGATAAAAGACTTCAAATTAGTCATTTAAGGTGCATAAAATTTATTAAATATAAATTGTACCTCAATTAAATATACTCAGCACCACACCACCAGAGCAGAAGGCAGGACCTCATGCTGCCAACACAGGGCAAGCAGAGAACCTAGCCAACCTCACTCATTATGCCATGCTGCCTGTGCAGAAGGCAGGACCATGCACAGGTCAATGCCAAGCAGGCCCCAGGCTGGCAGAAAACCCAGCCAGCCTTATCCACTGTGCCATGCCACCTGCAGAGAAGGCAGGACCCCACACTGGCCACACCAGGGAAGCCTCACTTGGCTTCCACAGTGGTGGTTTAGAACAGCCCCCACCACAGCTTATACTGATACAAGACAGCTCACTGCCTGATGGAGTTTGGATGTGTTGTCCCCTCCAAAACTCATGAAAATTTGATCTCCAATGTGGCAGTGCTGGAAACTGATTGAGTCATGGGGGAAGATCCCTCATGAATGGATTAATGCTCTCCCTGGGGGATGAGGGGTAGTGAGTGAGTTCTCGCTCTATTAGTTCTGTGAGATCTCATTGTTTAAAAGACCCTGGCACCTCCTCTCTCTCTCTCTCTCTTGCTTCCTCTCACCACATGATCTGCTTGTACCTGCCGGCTGCCTGCCACTTTCCACCATGAGTAGAAGCAGCCTGAGGCCCATGCCAGGTGCAGCTGTCCCAGAATCGTAAGCCAAATACACCTCTCTTCTTTATAAATTACCCGGTTTCAGGTATTTCTGTTATAGCAACACAAAACAGACTAAAATAATGCCACAATAGCATCCATGACCACCTTCAGGAGGCCCACTGCATATTTCACTTCATTGACACACAGTCACTTAAGGAGGCTGGAAAAAGAGGAAAAAATCTTTCTACTCAAAATCCACTCCAGAGTAATAGAAGAAGTAACTGATATACCAGATGATTAGAAATCAATGTACCAAAGCTAGAAATATGAAAAAACAAACAAAAAATAGAAAAATGACACCACCAAAAGAATTTAGTAACTCTCAAGTACCAGACTCTACAGAAGAGAAAACTCTTGAAATGACTGAAAAGTAATTCCAAATACTATCGTAAGGAAACACGATGAGATAAGAGAGGAATCAATTAGACAACATAATGAAACATGAAAAAATATCCAGAATATGAAGGAGGAAATTTGCAAAGAGATTAAATACCTTGTAAAAGAAGTAGCAGAACTGCTGGATCTGAAAGATACATTCAATGAAAGGAAAAAGCACAACTGAGACCATTAGTAACATATTAGAGCAAGCAGAAGAAAGAATTTCTGGACTTAGAGATGGTCTTTATGAAATACCCCAGGCAGACCAAAAAAAAAAAAAAGAATTTTAAAAAATGAAAAATAGTCTAATAGAGCTACCAGATAACCTTAAATACACAAACATCTGAATCATTGGTGTTCCAGAAAGGGAGGAGAAAGATAAAATCATGAAAATCTCTTTGATGAAATAATAATTGAAAACTTCCCAGGTATGGGGAGAGACACAGACCTTCAGATGCAGGAAGCTCAAAGATCCCCAAAAAGATCCTCTCTGAGACACATTATAGTCAAACTGTCAAAGCTCAAGAACAAAGAGAGGATTGTAAAAGCAGGAAGGGAAAAGCATCAAGTATCTTATGAAGGAGCCCCCATCACACTAACAGCACACTTTTCAACTCTCTACAGGTGAGAAGAAAATGGGATGATATATTCAAAATACTAAAAGAAAAGAAAAACTGTCAGTCAAGATACTATACTCAGCAAGGCTGTCTTTTAGAAATGAGAGAGAAATAGTGTATTTCCCAGACAATGAAAAACTGTGGGAATTTATCACCACACAAAAAGACCTGCAAGGAGGTCTCAAGGAAGTCCTGCATCTGGAATTTGAAAAACAATAATCACTACCATGAATACACCAGAAAGAACAAAACCCACTGGTAAAACACAAATGCAAATGAGAAAGTAAAAAGAAACTAAATCTTACCACATCAAATAAATAAATAAATACATAAACCAATAAATGTTGAAGATGAATAATAAAAGGGGAAGAAAGGAAGAAAAGATATTTAAAACATCTAAGCAAAAAGTGATAAAATGCTAGGAATAAGGCAATACTTCTCAATATCAACCCTAAATGTAAATGGATTAAACTCCCAACTCAAAAGACACTGATGGCTTGGATCAAAAAGTTAGATGCAACTATATGCTCTCTTCAAGAACTCACCTCATGTATAAAGATGGACAAAGACTAATTATGAAGAGATGTAAAAAGATATACCACACAGATGAAAACCAAAAATGAGAAGGAGTAGCTATTCTTACATCAGTTAAAATAGATTTCAAACCAAAAACATAAAAAGAGACAAAGAAATCCACTATATAATGATAAAGGAATATATCCAGCAAAAAGTCATAATAATCATAAATATATATGCACCCAACACTGGAGTACCCAGATATGTAAAGCAATAATAGTAGACCTAAAGAAAGAGATAGACCTCAACACGATAAGAGTAGGGGACCTGAACACCCCTCTCTCATCATTGGACAGATCATCCAGGCAACAAATCAATAGAGAAACCCAGGATATAAACTACACTTTAGACCAATTGGACGTGGCAGATATCTACAGTACATTTCATCCAACAACTACAGAATATATATTTTTATCATCAACACATGAAACATTCTCCAAGATAGACCACATCCTAGGTCACAAATCAAGTCTCAATAACTTAAAAAATTGAAATCATCTGAAATACCTTTTCAGACACAATAGATTAAAACTAGAAATTAATAACAAGCAAAACTCAGGACTCTATACAAATACATGGAGATTAAACAACAGGCTCCTGAATTACCTATGGGTGCTACTTTCTTAAGAAGAAAATAAACAGGTAGTCAAAAATCTTCCTGAACCCAACAAAAATAAAAACATATCATATCACAATCTGTGGGATACTGCAAAAACAGATCCAAGAAGGACGTTTATAGCAATAAATGCTTACATTAAAAAATAGAAAGATTTCAAGTAAACAACCTAATGTTACACCTCAAAGAACTAGAAAAAAAAAAAAAAAGAACAATCCAATCCCCAAGTTAGTAGATGGAAAGAAAAAATCAAGATCAGAGCAGAACTAAGTGATATAGAGACACAAAAAAAGATATAAAAGATCACAGAAACAAAAAGTTGGTTTTGTGAGAAGATAAACAAAATAGACAAACCATTAGCTAGGTTAACCAAAAAAAAAAAAAAAAAAAAAAGAGAGAAGACCCAAATTACAAAAATCTAAATGAAAAAGGAGACATTATAACTGATACCACAGAAATACAAGAAATACAAACAATTATATGCAACAAATTTAAAAACCTGCAGGAAATACACAAATTTCTAGAAACACACAAACTACCAAGAATGAACCAAGAAGAAATTATAATATGAACAGACCAATACCAAGCATTGAGATTAAAGAAGTTATCAGCAATCTCTGAACAAAGAAAAGCCCAGGACTGGATGGCTTTACCACTAAATTCTGTCAAACCTTTAAAGAGGAATTAATACCAATTCTCTTCAAACTATTTCAAAAACTTGAAACAGAGGCCACTTTTTCAAACTCATTCTATAAGGCCAGCCTTGCATCAATACCAAAACCAGACAAAGATACGACAACAATAACAATAGGGGAAAAGGCCAATATCATAGATGCAAATATCATCAGCAAAATATAAGCAATTGGAGTACAGCAACACATCAAAAAAATTATATACCATGATCAAGTGTCACTCATCCCAGGGATGTAAGGATGAATCATGAAGTTTCAACATATGCAAGTCAATAAATGTCATATACCACATCAACAAAATTAAGAGCAAAACACATATGATTATCTCAATAGATGCAGAAATAGCATTCCATGAAATTTAACATCCCTTCATAATAGAGATTTTCAGCATATTGGGTATTGAAGGAAAGTTTCTCAACATAATAAAATCCATTTATGACAATCCCACCTGAAATATTCCAAATGGGGAAAAACTGAAGACTTTTCCTTTAAGAACAGGAACAAGACAAGGATCCCCACTCTCGCCACTCTTATTTAACATAGTTAAAGTATTGCAAATACTTGCCATAGCAATCATGCAAGAGAAAGAAAGAAATGTCACCCACATAGGAAAAGATGAAGTCAAACTTTTTCTGTTTGCAGATGATATGAACCTATATATAGAAAAACCTGAAGATTCAACTAAAAAACTCTTAGCTGATTAATAATTTCAGTAATGTTGTAGGATTTAAAATCAATGCCAAAAAAATCAGTTGTGTTTATATTCCCCAATAACAAACTGATAGAAAGGGAAATCAAGAAAGTAAGCCCATTCACAATAGTCACCAAAAAAATTAAATATCAAGGAATAAGTTTAACCAAGGAGGTGATAGATCTCTACAATGAAAACTATAAATCACTACTGAAATAAATTAAAGAAGACACAAAAAGTTGGAAAGACATTCCATGCTCTTGGATTGAAAGAATAACATTATGAAAATGTCCATACTACCCAAAGCAATCAACAGATTCAATGCAATTCCCATCAAAATACCAATGACATTTCTCACAGGAAGAGAAAGAGCAATCCTAACATTCATATGGAACAAAAAAGACTCTGATTAGTCAAAGCAATCCTGACCCCAAAATAAATAAATATATAAAGCCAGAGGCATAATACTACCTGACTTCAAATTATACTACAAAGCTATAGCAACCAAAACAGCATGGTACTGGCATAAAAATAAGCACTCCGACCAATGGAACAGAGTAGAGAACACAGAAATCAACCCACAGGCTTACAACCAACTGATCTCCAACAAGGCAACAAGAACATACATTGGGTAAAAGGCTGCCTCTTCAATAAGTGGTGCTGGGAAAATTAGATATCCATATGCACAAGAACGAAATTAGACCTGCACCTCTCACCATATGTGAAAATTAACTCAAAATGGATTAAAGACTTTTGTATAAGAACTGAAACTATAAGACTATTATTGGAAAACATGGGGAATCACATCTTGGTCTTTTAGCTAAGATCAAGTGAAAACATGGGGGAAACATGTTAGGAAGTAGAACTGGGCAAATACTTTATGAATAAAAGCCCAAAAGCACAAGCAACAAAAGAAAAAAATAAATAAATGGGATTATATCAAACTAAAAAGCTTTTGCACAGCAAAGGAAACAATCAAAAGACTGAAATGACAACCTACAAAATGGGAGAAAATATTTGTAGACTATACATCTGACATAGGATTAATCAAGAATATACAAGGAACTCAAACAACTATACATTTAAAAAAAACAAGTAACCCAATTAAGAAATGGGCAAAGTAGCTGAATAGACATTTTTTAAAAGAAGAAATACAAATGGTGAAGAGGTACTTAAGAAAATGCTCCACATCACTAATCATCAGAGAAATGCAAATTAAAAACACATTAAGATATCATCTCACCCCAATTAGACAGGACACAATTAAAAAGAATGAGAAGAAGAAATGCTGGTGAGAATATGGAGAAAGTGGAACTCTCCTACACTGTTGGTGGCTCTGTAAATTTAGTATAGCCACTACAGAAATCAGAATGGAGGTTTCTCAAACAACTATACATAGATCTATCATATGATCCAGCAATCCCACTTCTAGGTATATACTGAAAGGACTGGCAATCATCACATTGAAGGGATACCTATACTCCCTAGTTCATTGCAGCTCTTTTATAATAGCCAAATTTGGAACAAACCTAAAAGTCCATTGATGGACAACTGGATAAGGAAAATATGGTATATATACAATGTGGAATACTACTATGCCATAAAAAAGAATGAAATGAGCTTGGAGAAAATTGTGTTGAGTGAAATAATCCAGGCACATTTGAAAAGTACCACATGTCCTCACTCATAAGTGGGAGCTAAGAAAGTAAGAAGAAAGGAAAGAAAGACCACAGTGGTGTGTTGGATGTACAGATGGAGAGAACATACTTAGGATTGCTGGGGGGGGGGAGTAGAGGGGAGGGAAGGTTGTGGGGGGCATGGCAAATAATTGCAATTTGTGGTAATGGACATGCTGTTGGTATTGATTTGATCATCACATCTTGGGCATATATGGTGATGGTCAGGTTTCTACCCCATGAATATGCATAATCAATAAAAAATTAAATTAAAAATTAAAAATAGTTTAGACTAATAAATTAATGAAATAATTCAAATACATTACATTTACTAACTTTCGTTTCCTAAATTGGTGAATCTCTTTAATAATATTTGAATCACTTCCGTTTTGGTCCTATAGTTTTATTTAAGCAGCTTAACTATTTATGCAGATAGAGTTTTACCTTACATGGTAGTTGTGTTCAGTTTTTCAACTAATAGTTATTTCATATTGTACCACCAATAGTGTATGTATGTATATGTATATACCGGCTCCAAAAGGTGTTCACATACTTAAGGGTTAATAAACTCTTCCAAAGTTTCACTTACATTTGCAGAATGTGATGACAGCAAAACAGCAACAATTGGGGGCTGGAGAATAAGTGAATGCCTTGAAAGTTTTATTCATCTTGTCTATACAAAAAGTTCAATGAAAAAAGTTTAGTATTTGCTTGACTTCATATGAAGTAAATAAGTACTTTTCTTGTGCTTATTGTGTAAATGAGGAAACTTACTGAAAAAAGTGAAGATGATTTGTACTCAAAGCAAATCAGTAGCAAAATAGAATAATATTGTCAAAATCTTGTTCTCCCAATTCAGGTTTTCACATAATTCATTTTTTTTTGCTCTCTTTTTGAAGCAAAAAGAAATAACATCCTTGTAAAATCCAAATGGGAAAGCAAGTACAATTGGAAAAATTTAACATCATCCACCTATCCCCAAACACTCCCTGGAGGTAATACATCCAGAATGTTTCTTTAGTACATAAGTTTGATATTTATATGAGTATTCTTTTATAGCTCTCAATAGGTTTTTTTCACAGAATTTTATTAGGAATTATCAAAATATATAAAATTGAAAAAATAAACAGAATATATATGCACACATGAAGAACAGAATATCTCTGAGCTGTGGAGTAATTTCAAATAGTTAACATGTGCAACTGATGTCCCCAAGGGGGGGGGGGGCAGAAAAAATTTGAAAAAACATTGGCCAAAAATTTCGAAATTTCCTTAAAACTGTAAATCCACAGATTAAAAAAATCAATAAAATTTAAGCACAAAAAAACAAGAAGAAAAAGAAGAGGAAAAATTCAAGACACACCATAATCAAATTGCACAAAACCATGACAAAATAAACATCATAAAAGCAGTTGGCATAAGAAGACACATTATAAACAAAGGAGCGGAAATAAGGATGACAACGGGTTTATTTTTGGAAATAATACAAATGAGAAATCAGTATCTTGTGAGTCGTGAATGAAAAAAATCAACCCAGAATTTTATACCCAGGAAAAGTATCTTTCAAAAATGAAATAAAAAATAAAAACTGTTTCAGAAATCACAAAATAAAAGAATTCATAATTAGTATACCACATCATTAAATATCTTTCAGAAAATTCTTCAAAGAAAGAAAAAGAATACCAGATAGAAAATAAACTAAGCAAGTCTGGCTGGCCAGTTAGCTCAGTTGGTTAGAGTGTGGTGTTGGTAACACAAACGTCAAGGGTTCAAATCCCCTTACCCACCAGCTGCCAAAAAAAAAAAAAAAAAAAGAAATGAAAGAAAAGAAGAGAAAAAAACATTCCCTGGGAAATAACAATATAAACATGATGATGATGCTATCAAGACTGTGGATTAAATTAAGCAAAGGAATAAAGAGCACTGATAATGGAAAGTACATAAATACACAACATTCTTTCTCTGTTATTTAAATATCATTAAATAATAACAACAAAATATTGTGGAGTCTATCACCTCAGCATTCACCTTAAGAAAATAGAAATAGAAGAGAAATTAAGGCCAAACTAAGTAGAAGAAAAGAAATCATGAAGACCAGAGTGCAGATCAATGAAATAGCAAACAGAAACATAGGAGAGAAAATCTACCAAAGCAAGGGCCATCTCTTTGAGGTAATAAAATTGATACAACTGTTATTGGGCTAATTAGGAATAAAGCAGAGCAGACACAAATTACCAATATCAGAAATTAGAGTGGTGACAGTACTAAAGACTATAGCTATTCCAAGGAAAATAATAAAATATATTCAATCACTTTATGGCAATAAATTTAAAAACTTAGATCACACAGGCAGAGTACTTTAAAGACATGAATTAACAAAACATAATCAGGAAGAAATAAAGTAATAGAATTTGCCCCTAAATATTTTCCACATAGATAACTCTATACTCTGGTAACTTCACTGGTGAATCCTATCAAGCTTGTAAGGAAGAGATAATAGCAATTCTACATGAACTCTTCCAGAAAATTTAAAAGGAAGAAATATGGTCCACCTTATTCTACGTGTTCAGCAAACCCTGATACCAAACCCAAAGACATTACTAGAAAACAATACTTCATTATAACTTTTCTCAAATAATATCCACTAATGTGTAAAAAGGATGATACATCATTACTAAATAGGTTCATCTCAGGAATCCAAGTTATCCAAGTTAGATTTAACATTTGAAAATCCATCTACATAATTTAGAGTATTAACAATATAAAATGCTTATGAATAAACCTGAAAAAAGTCAGGAACCACCTGTACACTGAAAATTGCAAAACATTGCTAATAGAAACTAAAGAACCCTCAAATAAATAAAGAGATATTCCATGGATTAGAAAATTCAAAACTATTAAGACGCCACTCTTCCCCAAAGCATAATACATGCAGGAAAAAATAAATGAGAACTTATTAAATTAAAAATTTTTTGTTCTTCAAAAGACACTGTTAAAAGATTTAAAAAGGTAAATAATAGACTGAGAGAAAATATTTGCAAATTACCTATCTAATAAAGGACTTATATCATGAATAGGCAAACAATTCTCAAAACTCAAAAATAAGAAAATAATCCAATTAAAAATGATCAAAAGATATAAACAGGTACTTCACCAAAGCAATTATACAAACGGCAAATAAGCACATGAAAAGATGCACAGCCTCACTAATTATTAGTAAAATGCATATTAAAACAATGAAATGCCCCATACAGCCTATTAGAACATCTAAAATTAAATTGACTGACTGTCAGGTCCGCCACCGGCCGACCAGAACAGCCTTTGCCTCGTTATCAGTCTCTCCCTTGGTGTTCCTTCTGGTGGGCGAGTGAATTACCCGGATTCCTCTTTCCCTCCCATCCCCATTGAGAGGAGACGGGGGAAGAGAGCCGTGAAGAGAGGTGAGCACAGCCACTGGCCCCAACCAGCCGGTTAAAGGACACTCAGATGCCGTGGGGGTTCTGTCGAGCAGTTCCGTTTATTATCACACAAGCACTTGCTTTTAAAGGCAAATGGGGAAGGGAGGTTTTTACATCCTCCAATCAGCTCTAGGTTACGAGAGCATGCATCCTGTCTCAATGCCTAGCTATTTGTTCACGAGCGCAGAAGCACGTATTTGGCCAATAAGGGCTAAGGCATGGTTCCCGCAGACACCCCCACCCTACTTCCTCCCCGTGTTGTCTTAGGCTGCCACATTAATACACCTTTGTGGGCCCATAATGGCACCACTTGTAATGTCACTTAAGGTGGCGTTAGTTTTTAAGGCCCGACAACTGACCATTTCAAGTGTTTGTGAACATGTAGAGTAACTAGAACTCTCACCTGTTGCTGGTAGGAATGTAGAATTGTAGAGCACAACAACCACAATTCCTTGAAGTTGGTACAACAAGTGAACAGATATGAGATTGTTGGGAGGGAGAGGAGAGACCGAGGAGGGAGGGAGGTTTTGGTAATGGGCCACAATAATCAACCACACTGTATATTGACAAAATAAAATTAAATTTTTAAAAAAAAGAAACTTTGGAAAACTATTTGGCAGTTTCACAATAGGTCAAATACAGACTTAGTGTATTACCCAGCATTTCCCTCCTACATATTTTACCAAGAGAAATGAAAGCAACTGTCTCTACGAAGATTTGTACATGGATGTTTATAGCAGCTTTACCGTGTAAGCTAAACCTTGAAGACATCACAAGTGCTCATCATAAGGTGAATAGATAACAAATTATATATTCATTTCATAAAATATTCACAGCAATAACAAGTAATGAGATATTGATCTAGGCCATGTGAGGATACAGCAAGAAGGCATTCATCTGCAAACCTGGAAGAGGGCCCTAACCAGGGACTGAATTTGCAAGCACTTTAATCTTGGACTTGCCACGGCCAATATCGTGGACTTTCCAAACTGTGAGAAAAAAACTTCTGTTTTTAGCCACCCAATCTATGATAATTTTGTTAAAGTTGCTGGAACTAAGACAAGGGTGCATATTTGACTTTCTCTGGTTGGTCTTAGTTTGAAATGGGGGCAAGAAATAGGGAAGCTGTCAGTTAATCAAATCCGGGCCATTTGGAGGCCAATTGTTATAAGGGTTATTGTTTGGCTTCCTTGATTATTACTAGACATAGCAGTCTGACTTCCTACAAGTCTTTCTTATACTAGGGCTGGTTATTATAGATAATGGGTTGGTTTCCTGGGAAGTTTGCTGGATCAGAGCTCTATTTTTATATATGGTCTGTACATCTTCCATTTGTATATTCAGTCTCTCAGTGGTAAAAGAGTTCATGATGAAAATTGAATATATTTAAATATTGACATATGGGTAAACATCTATGAGCACTGTGGTAGTGGAATGAATACATAAAACAAAAATTAGGAGATGGTAATATATGATTAGGGAGAAGGTGTTATGATGTTAATTTCCTTTCTCTTCATTGCAGGGATTTAATCAATACTCTATAAAGCAGAAACCATTTAGTATAAAAAATTCTCTCATCTTAATGCTTTTTGTAATCTATTTTTACAACCTTCAAGAGTTTTATTGTGGTGAAAAAATACTTAGCTAAAATCCTAAAATTCCTTCACCGTAGTTCAGTTTCTTTTTCTTCTTTAAATCTCAAGTAAACAAACGTAATGCTTTTATTACTCTCTTATGGCTAGATTCCATTTTTATAAAATCATTTCTATACATCTAGCGAGCTCTTTGTCCTTCTTTCTGTATATTGCAAGGGCTTGAGGACAGGTACCTTATCTATTGCTGTTCTTGCACTGAAGCCACCGTGGGAACGTGTCTGGACCAGCCTGCTAGATGGATGTGAGACATGGAGAAGAGTGGAATTGTCCTATGTACTACAGCTGACCTAGTTATCTGAGCTGAGATTATCCTAGATCAGCAAGCAGAATTCTAGACATAGGTGGGAATTCAGCAGAGACCTGAAGAACTGCCCAGCCAAACCCAGGCTAAATCACCAACCCCACAGTGAGCTAAACAAACATTGTTGTTTTGTCACCAGGACATCCCAAGGTAAAACTATTAAAAAAAAAAAAAAAGCGTTACCTTTTTTTTTCTTCTTCCTTTTAAGCTGTGTTTGCTTAAACGAAAGTTGGACACCAATAACCAGCTCTATAGCCGCTGTGAAAAGGACAAACACAGGAGTTTGCTTATAGGAAATGAAGGTCGATACCACCACCACTGTAAGAAGAGAGCAAACAGGGTCACCCAGGCAACCAATAGTAGGGGGCAGCTGTGTTTGCCTATAGGTATGGAGGGACACCTGTCGCCAAGGCAACCAGTGCAGTCAGCACAAGGAGATATGGACAGTGCATGCTCCAAGTTGTCGCACCTGTACCAGAGATACTTCCCCAACTTAGCTTTAAAAACCCAAGCCTAATACCACTTCCAGGAGAGTGTGGCTTGCCAGAGCATGAGCGTGTACCTCTCCATTTCCTGATGACGGAATAAAGCCTTTGTTTTGTCGAACTGAACTCAGTTTCTTCCAGTGGCTTAAGCGACACCGAGAGGGGAGGTTGTGCTTGGGGAATTGGTAACAGTTTAAATCATTAACCTATTGAGTTTAAACCATTAACCTATTGAGTGATCTGTTACACAGTCACAGAAACATGTACCAGGAGGAAGGGTTGCCATGACAACAACAAAGAGTTAAAATTTGAATTTGAGACCAAATGACAGAAAGAGTCTGGAATATAGGTGAAAAGGCTGAAAAATGATTCAATGCAGTGGTGAAACAATTGGTAAAATGTTGCTTGTGGTGACATGGATAACAAAAAATGTTATCCCAAACTGTACTACACAATAGCAGCATGTGGCTATTCAAATTTAAATTTAATTAAATATTTGATTAATAATTAAACATCTGATTCGCAGTCACTTTGCCCACATTTCAAATGTTTAATAGCCACATGCAGAAAGTAAAAACCACTTTAGACATAGCAGATATAGAACATATCCATCATCTATTTGATAATGTTTGATTTTGAAGGAATTTTTGGATTTGAGCAACATGATTGTAGAAACTGTCAGACTTTCAGTAAGGCAGGATGAAAATAGAATGTCGAAAGTTTCTGCAAGTTCATACTGGCTGCATTTAATAAAGTAGTATAAGAAAAAAATTTAGCTAAAGAAAGAACCAGGAAAAATAGTTTACAAAATATACAGGGTCCAGGATTAACTGGATTATACAATAAAACTATGTCTCACCTCCAGTCTTTCCTCCTAGATTATCAAAATAAAATATAGCCTAGGGTCAAAAATCAAATCAAGATCTTATAAGACCTTTTGTTAAGAATTCTAAAAGAGTTAAAGTGGTATCTATTAGGCTTTTGCAATCATGCAATGAACTTCTAAGGCCTTAAGGGTGTTGTCATACTACAGCTGAAAGTAACAATGGTTAAGTCTAGAGAGATCAAGGCATGTCTGAAAGAATTGTGTGTTTGGCTTTTGGTGCATGGAATGGGACATAATTGCAACATGGAAAACCCACACAATTTCTGAGGGTCCTATATTTGGAAAAGTGAAGCAATCTTAGTTTAAAATAGTGTTATATTATTCACAATGCAAAGCAGCTTCTGAGACCCCAACTTTCTCAAGCAGGAAGCAGTCTGAGAAGGATGCTCAAAGGACATAATTTTTAGTGAAGTCTGAGAGATGGCAAAGGAAATTTTTAAAGGAAGGGCATTCCAAGAATGTGGAATGTGGAGCCAGCAATCGTAGAGAACATTGGGCTGAAAGGCACCTCCAAGGAACATAAATAAGACTTGATCAGAGTACATTCATTCTTTGCCCCCAGATCAGAAAAATCTTACAACACTTGCTTAGTAAAATTTCAGAATTGTTATGAACCAGTAACCATTATGTTCCTTCCCTTATCCCTCTTTTTGAATAATAGTGTTTATTGCAGCATTCCTGCCTCTGTCTCATAGTCTGGCATGTGGGGATTTGGATAACTTGTCTTTTTAGCCAATCTCCAGATCAAGAGCAGCCACACCAGAAGACATGCATCTTGACCAGGTGCAAATTGTGATATCCTGTGTTCTAAGCCTGATGCAGGGCTGGATGAGGTTTTAGGGATCCTAGGTGAAGTGAAACATGCTTCAAGTATAAGAAGATCTGACCAGAGGGTGGACTGTAATAGCGTAAGTATATTAATGGTCCGATATTCATTTATCCCATGGTGGGGGGTAATCTGAATGACCTTTGGATTCTGGGCTCAGTCATATAAATGGTTTTGGCCAACTGAGGTCAGGAAAGGTGATGTAAGTAGAGCATACAAGCTGTTTGCAAACTGTGGCTTGCTCTCTTGTAGCTCTCACACCCAGTCTTTTACTATGGAAAAATTTCCAAGGCATTCCACTAGAAGGGTGTGAGGAACATGTTTAAAAGAGTTACTACACCCTATTTATGTCCATTTATGCCAGTTCACCCAACAGTTCTTATCGATACCATCCAAGAACAGCCAGTATCTCACTGACTCCAGATGTGTATGGGAGTCAGGGGAGCCCAGATGAACCACCTAGGCAACCTCAGCCTAGGTTATTCACCCAAAGTGAGCTAACTATATGATTCTTTTTAAAGCAATGAGATGCTTAGTGGATTGCTATGCAGAAATAGCTAACTCATTCAACAATCTATAATATTCATCTGATTTTCCAGTTGACTGTTGCATTCAAAAAGGGAAAATGAGGAAGTGCTGGCAGACTCCTAGTATTCATAATCTCTCTTCAAGTACCCAATCATTTTAGACTTCTAGGCTCAGTGTCTTGTAGTTCTGACATCCACTGTGCTCCATTCTGTGAAAAAACCTGCATTTTTCAATTTGGAGGGGTCACAGTGGTCTCTCCAGTTGGGATTACTTTAACAAAGATTTCAAAAAGGAGAATAAAGACTCAAAGTTTCTCTGAATTTTTATCTCCTCTTATAACTCCCACATTCTTTGGATTAATTTGTTGTAGAATTTCTGAGGGTTCTTCTCCTAAACCCTCTACATGATATGGAATAAAAATTATTAAAGAGGTTCAGTGTTTCTGAGGACTTCAAGTTCCTGAATATTCAGAGCAAATGAAAGTAAATATTGTTGTCTATTCATTTCATTTGTCCATCATAGCATGTCTATTTGGAGTTTTGTAATAGCATATTTTATAGTGGACTGCAATTTAGTCTTAAAATCCTGACAATTAAAAACTTCTCTAGTTTAATTATGACTGTGACAACTTTCTTTGAGTTTCCTGTTATTGCCATTTGTAATAGACAGTTTATTCCTTCTATTCCAACCTGAAGTTTATAACTTCTGTATATAAACTTATATCTTCTGTTTCTCTGAAGCTTTGAATCTTGTAATTTAAAATTTTTTTTTCATTTGTTTTAGATTTTTAAAATATCCTAAATCTTAGAATATTAAATTCTGTTGCTTTGTTATAGTATGGTGCAATGTTTTTTTTACTAATCACATAACTTTCCTAGAGGGTTTATTTAATCTTTAATATTACATCACTAAACCAAGAAAGTGTATTTTCTTTGAGATTGGAGGACCTTGAAAATGTACAGGCATCAAATGCAATCTACTGCTCACTGATATACGTTGAAATTATTTCCATGTAACAAATATTCTCTGAAAGTACATATAATTTCAAAATATTTACTCCAAATATTTAGTATATCTTCTGTTTTCTGAAGATTGAATTTTCCTTTTAGACATGAACTCTGAAAGAATTAGTGGGTTGATGATTAGCGGGTTAATGATTAACTTTTCATAACCATGAAAATCTTCTCTTTTTCTCTATTTTAACCATCTGAGTTCACTCTTTCATTAAAGACAGAAGTTTTCTATGTTTCCTCTTGGATAGTCAAGGGATTTGTGCAGAGACACATTCTCTTCATCAAACTGGTTTTTTACGTGCAGGTCTTTATCTAATAAATGGAGAGAAGGTTGATATCTTCCTGCCTAACAGTATAAAGAGAGATATTATTTGAATTTTCTGGAAGGTAAGATAAGGCAATCAAATAAGAATTAAGATTGAAGTTTCAGTATTTTCCATGGTCAATATTGCTCCTATAAACTCCCAATCTGTACCTGCATAATCATCTTGCCTGGATATTGACACCTTAACAATTTAAGACATATGCTAAGAAATGGAACTGTTTTGGTTAGGTATTTTTTCTTACCTACCACTTTTCTGGTGGTCTGCCTGGAAATGCCTGCCCAGAGGAGAGTCTCACTGACATGTGAAAATTTTTCTCTCCCTTCTTGTGAGGAGTAGGTCTATGTGCCCATCCTATTGTGTATAACATTTATTCTCTTAAAGCAGGCCACATTTGACATATAAATGCAAAATTTGGCTGTAAATTTTTATATT
Source organism: Galeopterus variegatus (assembly GCF_000696425.1). NCBI lineage: Eukaryota > Metazoa > Chordata > Mammalia > Dermoptera > Cynocephalidae > Galeopterus > Galeopterus variegatus. Next base: position 170,411 of record NW_007729387.1, on the reverse strand, counting down.
TGTTTTCTCATTCCTGAAGCATTCTGGCATTCAGTCTGGAGTTTGACACTTTGTTGAATAAAGAAGATTTTTAAATATCACAGTACTGTTATTTTTCAATTTGTTTACTTCATTTCATTTTTATTCTATGATGTTCACAATTTATTAAAAGATGAACATTGTTCTTCAATATCTATAAAATTTGTAATGTGTTTCAGCTGAATCTAGTAAAGAATAGTAGTACTAAGCATCTATAATTAACAACAATATATTTTATATTCTCAAGTGGCTAGAAGAAAGGAGATCAAATATTCTTATCACAAAGAAATGATCAAGGTTTTTAATGATGAATATGCTACTTACCCAGATTTGATCATCATACATTGTATACATGTATTGAAATATACCTCTGTACCCCATAAATAAGTATAATCAATACATGTCAATGAAAAAATAAATTCCTTTAAACAAAAAAGGTAAAAACATATATTCCTAACCCCATACAGTAGTCCCCCCTTACCTGAAGGAAACACATTGCAAGACCCCCAGGGGATGCCTGAAATTGCAGATCATGCTGAACCCTATTTTTATTATGGTTTTTCTTATACATACCTATGATAAAGTTTAATTTATAAATTAAGCATAGTAAGAGATTAACAATAATGTCTAATAATAAAATAGAACGATTAAGTAAAATAAGCATTATATGAACACAAGTCCTGGATACCACAGCAGCCAAGACAGCTACTAAGTCACTAACAGGCAGGGAGTGTCTGCAGCGTAGATACACTGGACAAAGGGATGATTCACAGTCAGGGTGGGACGGAGAGGATACAAGATTTCATCACACTGCTCAGGTTGAAGAGCAATTTAGAACCTATGAATTGTTCATTTCTGGAATTTCCCGTTTAATATTTTCAGACCCTAGTTGACCACAGGTAACTGAAAGCATGGAAAGCAAAACCACAAATCAAGGGGGAACTACTGTATTACCAATGTGTGTGAAGAGGAGACGTAATTTATCTTTCCAATGGATTACTTGAAATTGACAAAGGGATATAAAAACTGATATTCATTTTATTGTTTCTTGTTACATTCAGTATCATAAAAAGGTAGCACAGCAAACTATATTGTTTGGAAAAATTTCTTCCTGGAAACAGTATATTTTTATACCGAAATGTATATTTTTCACTATTCAAGAAACTATAAGTAAATGTTATTTGATGATTCCGAATAACACTTTGCTTAGAAGAGTATGTTGATATTATTTGAACACCTAATTTTTTGTCTTTATGATAATTTGTACAGATATGAATTTGAAATTAGTTTTATAGCACTTTCCAAGAAAGAGTAACTGGATAGTAACTGAACCCTTAAATGCCTCTGGAAGTGGTATAAATTTGACATTCATTTTGAACTTGATATATTTAAAATTTGAGAGTGAGAACTATAATGCAGAGTGAAAAGAGACCCATTGGTGAGTGCTAATTGTGAGACAGAAAAAGTGAATCAATTCCAGACAACAGTGTCTGCAATGACTTTGTATTCTTCAAAGAACTCTTGTTCACATCTCTGACCTTTGAAAATGTCCACTCGTAAAATAAGACAAAACAAAACAAGAAAATAAATGATAAAAAATCCTTTCTTTGTTGTTGTATCTTTGTGTTCCATTATAATTACGAAGACTTTCCAAAAACCAATATTGTTAACCTAATCTCACTTGACCTACTGAACTTCAGTTTCCCCACATATATAATAAGAATAGTAACGATCTTAGATAGGTCATTCTGAACTTATTATTATTATTATTATTTTAGCAGCTGGCTGGGAAGGGAATCTGAACCCTTGACCTTGGTGTTTTCAGCACCAGGTTCTAACCAAGTGAGCTAACGGGCCAGCCTCCTGAATTTAAAATAAGATATAATATATGTGTTTATTCTGAAGGAGCCAAGTAATGTATTTTGATCTTTCCTTTGTCTCTTTTTTTTTTTTGAAATCTAATTTCCTTTCACATTGCTTGTAATTAATATTCCATCATGATTTTCTATTTTATTATTTATTTGAAGTTATCCTAAAGGCAAAATTTGTATACTTATATTATTTAGGGCAGTATGAATTTTGTGAGTTTGTTCCTGATGATTTGTTCTTTTGATCATGGCATGCAGGTGACTTTTCTGGCATATTTACATGTTGATTAAGAGATGTTGCCAAAAAGTCTAATGTTATTATCAAAACAAAACTTTGCTTTAAATGTTACTTTTCTTTTTCTAATTTATTCTGTGTAATATTATTAGAACAGAAACAAAGTAAGATTCAAATGAATATGTCTGAAATTTTAATATAGTCATTTTAATGTTTAGGAAGTATACTGATGATTGATAATTTAATTGCAAGCAGCAAATATAAAAATACAAGTCATGTTTCTTCTTATATTTAATTCAGTTTAAGAGGAATAAGGAATTTTCCCCATCAGAATCAATGATGACACACACTGGTTGGAAAATCACTCAATATTACCCAAATGAAAGATTAGCAAAGAAATTTTGAATCAGGTTTATCTTCAACTATGAAAGATTAGAAACAAGAAAAAAATATTTAGCCAGCTTCTGGGGGCAGAGTAAAGGGGATTGCACTGAGTTAGTTTGGTGACCATGACTAAATTAAGCTTAGATGTAAAATTGAAAGAATTATTTAAGACCCAGATAAAATATAAACTTCCTTAGAGATTAATCAATTTTTAAACATTGAACAAGATAAAGTAATGCAGAACAGATGGAGCAAATAACACCTTGTCTGCCTTGGAGACCCTGAAATGAGAATAAGACATATTATAAACTGAGGAAAGTTAATTAAAGAATGTGGTACCACAACTGGGAATTTATCAACTCTGTGCACAATTTACAATATAAAATTCCTTCACTAACTATAAAAGGAGTTTTCCCTCTAGTGTAACCCCTTTTCCATTGCACTATCAAATAACTAAGCCTCAAGATCAACACCTGTGCATGTTCTCCCTGTCCTGATTTGTATGTATCAGGTCACACTTGCGGAGCTTTTGGTGAATGAACTCTTTCCTGCTAGAATAGGAGAAGTACTTCCTGGTCAGGCCATGCCAAGTCTTGATCTCACTCCTCAGTTAGAAACGAAAAGGGGAGGTGGAGGCAAATCTGGAGGAAGATGAGCTTCAAGACCACCTGCCTAAGGTGAAGAGTTTTCATGGCCTCCAAGCATTCTGATAGGAACGAACGGGGAGAGGCCACTTCTGCTAGCACGGAGGATTTAGGGCAATCTGGTTTCCTTTTTTTAAAAAAAATTTTTATTGAATCAAAATTGATTGTACATATTTTGGGGTTCAACATTGAAATATGTTGATCAAATCAATATTACTAGCATATATATTGTTACAAATCATAATTATTCTTTATGGCGCTTGTCCAATTTCTCCCATCCCTCTCTCCCTCCCCCTCCCCCCTCCCCCCTCTAATTATGCTAGATTTTATCTCTCCTGAAAGAGTAATGGTTACTCTGTTGATTTGTTGCCTAGATGATCTGTCTAATGCTGAGAGGTGTGATCAGGTCCCCCAATATTATCATAGAGCAGATGCTTCTTCTGTCACTTTGGAATGGGCTTTGTGGAGAGAGACATCCTCTTCTTTTCTTTGTCTCTGCTGGTGAGTCTCTTTGTGTCAATGCACTCCAGTGGCTGGTAGACCATCTGTGTGGTGATTGTGGCGTCTAGCTGCTTTCACGGCAGCCATGGTTATCGTGGTGGCTGTGGTGGGCCACCCACATGGAGGTGATGTTTTTGGCATTCTCCTTTGTGCTGGCAGTGTGCCTGGTTGTGGGAGGGGGGGTCCAATCCCTGGCTCCATGCTTTGGGTCCCCAGGCAGGCCCCAAGACACTGGCTTGGTGTGCCTGGTTGCAGAGGGGGTATGGTCCCCTTCTCCATGCCTCAGTTCCTTGGGCAGGCCCCGAGGTGCTGGTGCAGTGTGCCTGGTTGTGGGAGAGGGGTCCAGTCCCTGGCTCCATACCTGGGTCATGAGGCGCTGGCAGGGTGTGCCTGGTTGTGGGAAGGTGGTATGGTTCCTTTCTCTGTGCCGTGGGTCCCCAGGTGGTCCCCGAGGCACTGGCATGATGTGCCTTGTTGTGTGAGGGGGTCTGGTGTCCAGCTCTATGCCCTGGGCCCCCAGGAGGGCCCTGAGTATAAAATTATCAAATTTATCCTGGAAGTATACCTGGATGGGGGGGGGGTCCCGTCCCTGGCTCCATGCCTAATGTTCCTGGGCAGGCCCCAAGGCACTGGTGGTATGAGTGGTTGTGGGCAGTGGTCCGGTCCCTAGCTCCAGCCTCATGTCCCCTGGTGGGCCCCAAGATGCTGGTGGTGTGCCTGGGCCAGAACTAATTTTTTGTCCTTTGCTTACTTCTAAAGTGGGGGAACTTCCTGTGGGAACCAGTACTTGAGCTGTGTGGTTGAGCTAAATTGCTGCTTTGCTGCTGTTTCCCTAGGGAAGGCTTTTTGTGCAGCTCAGGGTTTAATGGTTGACCTTATAAGTACTTCCAGCTCTCCAGAGACCCGAGGCACCTGGGTTGTGTAGAAACTCTGATCTAGGCCTGAATTTTTTCATCAAAGAGCACACCATGCAATTCAGCATTCCCAACCAGTCTCCTTTGAGTGGTCCTGCACTGATTGGGGGTGGATCAGCTGTCCTTGCTGTGTCCCAGTGTTCTCCTGGTGGGCCTGTCTCCCCCACTGCCCATGCTCCAAACACTTCCCATGGGACGGGCCCTGTGCCAGTCCCTTGCGATGACTCACCATTGTCAGCTGTTCTGGCTCCTCGCTCCTGTGTGGGTCCACAGGAACCCAATTAGTGGTGTTGCTGTCCTGGGGGCCACCAAGGCCCCCTTCTCCCCTGCCGCCTCCAAGCAACTCCATCTGAAGGGCACAGCTGTGGCTTCTGACGCCTCCTGCTCCATGGCACGAGCTTTAAAGCTGCCATGGCCCAAAATGCTCAGAGCAGTTTTTTCTTTCTCTCATTGTGGCTTCTCCCGCCTTCATGAACTCTGTAGGTCTCTCCTCCTCTTCCCCTGAGCTCCAGCAGCCCCAGCTTGTCTGACGTTACATTTTTATAGCTGTAAATTGGTTGATTTGTGGGAGAGAGTGACACTGGGGACCGCCTATTCTGCCATCTTGACTGGAAGTCGCAATCTGGTTTCCTGACCTCATCACAGGAGCCTTGTCAGATCTGCTAATGTGGCTTTCTCTGGAATTCTGTTACTTTCACAATTAGATCCTCGACTCAAATTTCAGCACAGTCTCTTCCCTACCACTGGAAATGAAAGGCGCTTTGGATATTCACAGTAGGCCTCTGGCTTTCAACCACGCCCTGAGTCGATAGTTGACTAACATGAGCCTGCCATTTTCTTTTTTTTTTTTTCTTTTTGTCTTTTTTTTTTTTCGTGACCGGCAACGGATCGCAACCCTCAGTGTCGCGCTCATACCGGACCGGGACCGGCCACGGGATCGCAACCCTCGGTGTTGCTCCCGCCCCTCGCTCAGCCAGTGAGCGGCCGGTCTGTATGTGGGATCCGAACCCTCAGCGGGAGCGCCACCGCGCTTCCCAAGCAGCGCACTATAGCAGTGCGCCACCGGGCCGGCCCCGAGCCTGCCATTTTCTTCATAAAGGTTTCACCGGCAGTTAACAACAATGTGCTGATTTCATAATACTCATACACTATATTTACCAATTTACCCACGTCTATGCTACAGGCTGCATCACCCCTTTTTACAGAGTTCCCAGTGCCATTTCCCTCCGGTAATTGAGCAGTCAGTTATTATCACCATCCTTAATCACCCTAGGAATAGGGCCCACATTGCCACCTGGCAGGTGAGTAACCAAATTCCAAAATTCTATCCTGAGGGGTTGGTTTCCTCAACCACTTCTGCTACCAGCTCTTTTGATTCGAGTTCCCCCAGAAGCAGTGTTTGAGACGAGTATGAGTATAAGTAGTTTATCTGGAAGGTGATGTTAGGGAACCATGGCAGGGAAGTGGGGAAGTGAGAGAGGAATGGCAGGGAGCCACTGAAGTCATGTCATCACTGAGGTCAACTGTAGGTCAAACCTGCTAGCAAAGCCCAGGAGGCAGTAGGACATGCCTCCAAAGTACACTGTGAGAGGGATAAATAAGCTGGGAAATCTTCCAGCACACACTAGTCAATGTTTGAGAGATGCTCCTGGAGTGCATTTGTTCCCACACACTTCTGGATTGCCCTATAGGAGCCCAGAGAAAGTCCTTAGGTGGAGTTGGAGGGGCTAGCAGTTGAAACATTGGGTGGTAATGTAAGGAGTCAGTGCTCAATTGATACGAACATAACCATGACAGCATGTACTGCAAAAAGAAAAGAAAACGTTAAAATATTTAATGATTGTAGGATTATCTACAAGAAGGGTAGAAGTTTTGATTCAAATATGTCTGTGTTAAATTAAGTATGCATGTTTTAATTTTTGAGATAACATTTAGAAAGACAGTTCTTTGGTATCTATATCATGCTGTACTCAAAATTTCCTTTTGTCTTTAAAGGTGAAGATGTCTTTAGCAGGTCAAACTTACAGTTTGGTCCCTTTTCCCTTGGGACAAATTTTCTGAACGACGTTAGACTCTGCAAGTTCTTTGTATCAATTTTCCAGAAATGCTTAGAAATATAAAAATCTCACTTAGAATTAACCTGAAATACTTGCATCATATTAAGATGTTAGAATAATTGTTTAGACTCACAGAAGTTCAAAAAATATTTAACTGAGAGCACATTTTGCAAAAAGATAATTAGAAAATGTGCTCCAAATGATTAAATATTTTTATACACAGGCTCATACCACATATAAACAAAAGAAAATGAGATTGCCATCAGATGTTAGACACTAACATTCAACATTAATAAACAGTTACACAATATCTAATGATACTCAGGGAAAGAAATTTTGAGCCAAGGACTTCATAATTAACTAGTCTTTTCTTCAAATCAAAAGAAATAGTTTTGAACATACAATAAACCAGAAAATATTGGCTTCCTGATGATTCTAGACACTATTAGAGGATGTGTTTCATTTAAACAATATTCTGGGGAAACTACACCAGACAGATTGGTGGTGAGCATTGAATATTTTTAATTATAATATTAAGAACAAAGAAAACAAACGTTGGTACAAGAGTGACAAAATGTTATACAAATATTACATACTCAGAGAAACACACCAAATATTGAAAATGTATGAATATATATATATATATATACACACACATACATATATATGTACATTAATACATATTTGCATATGTGTTTGCATATATATTTACATATGGCAAATATATAAAGACTAGATGTGTACACACATACATAACCTAAATATTATATATTGAGACAGCTCAGCTAACAAAAAATAAGAAAAGTGTGTTATAAAATAAATCCACTCATTGTCTCATGGGTAATAGCTTAAAGTAAAAGCATATTATTAAAGTTCACAAATTAAGAAGACCTTAAGCATATTTATTAATGCAATGATACATACCAAAAAAAAATAACATTATTGATTGAAATAGGATGATGGAGAATAGAAAGGAATAAAAGAACAAGAAATTGCATTTTTGTTCATAAAAGAAAAAGAGGAGACTAAAGATATTTATATAAAAATCACAGCAAAAGTATATAAATTTTTTAAATAATGAGGTGATAGTAGCAAAAAAGAACACAAATAAACACACCAGATATTGAAAAAGTATATATGAGAATATGGATACATATTGATGTGTATATATTCACATATGGTGAATATGTATGAAAGAGTAGATGTACATATATGCACCCACACATACATGCCCACAATACACACACACACACACACACACACACACACACAAAATATTCTCAAGTAGTTTACTCTGTGCGTTTTTAGAGTACTTTAGCTCAAATCATTTGGATTGACAGGTCCAAAACTACAGAAAGAGAAATTGTTTATGTGTAATGAAGTATCAAGTTACGTTTCTTTAAAAAATCCATTTCAAATTTTTCTGTATTATGTTAAAATGGGAAATGTCTTTTCCAGGAAGGTTTCCAGGTTTACATGGATTTTATTTCTTTGAACAACGATCTCATCCTTTATGATGTAGAGTCCAAATGCAAATTTTGGTCACATTACAGAAACTTCTATGCAGTTTAATTTTTGAAAATTTGTAATATTCTCTTACTAACCCCCTTTGCCCAGAAGAGGATGTTAGGTGGAAACTTCTTGTTTTATGTCCATAACTTCATAATTTTAATGGAGATTTTAGGGTCTGCTAGAAAACCTAAAATTTAAATCATCATCTCGTTATTAATTGTTCCCAACCAACAGTGTTTGTGATGTCCTTTCTCTGTAATGGCACCGTGCATTTCCAAGTCCAGCAAATTCAAAAATGTCAAAATTCCTGTTACTACATATGTTTCTCACCATTCCTCCCCTGGTATTAATTGGTTGCCATTTTTCCCTTTTTTCAATCATTTTTTTATAATGACTCCTCCCATTTCTTACAGTGTCTTTCCTTTCCCCATCACTGCCAGCTCATTTGCACAATAATGGAGATTCCTACCTTGAAATACCTCTCTAACACCCTGTGTACACTGCTGCCAGATGAATCATTTGAGACTCTGCTCTTATCGTATCACTTCGCTGCTTAGGAAAATTTCAATAATTCCCATATTTTGCAAGGTTAAATTCAGTTTCCTTGATCTAGCATCTAATGCCACACAAACACTAATTCTGATTACCATTTCACATTTTCTGTAATTCAGCCAAACTGATCTACGTGTTGCTTCCCAAGCCAAATGAAATAAGATGAAAGACTGTAGAGTGGTAGAATCTAGAGCTAGAATTCCTGGCTTTGAATCCTGGCTCTGCCACATGGAGCTGGATGAACTTAAGCATTTCTCAACTTCTCTGTGCCTTTGTGTTTTCCGTGTAAATGGCATAATGGTAATATCTTTCTCTTTGAAATGTGTCTGGCACAGAGTATGTGGTTATCAAATTTTAGCTAGTATGAAGCATTTCTGGACATTCCTAATTTTTGTATTTCTATTTGGTTTTATTTTGCAACTGATTTGTTAGGTTTGCTTTACAGAGTTGGCATCCGAATAAACACATTTTAAATTGATTAATTCTGAGCTTGTGTAAATGATGACAAAAAAGAAATTGCAGACTTAAACATGCTAATAGACAATATTAAAAGATTATACTTATTTAAGCTAAGTGTTTCTATTATTTAAAAAAGGAGGGATGAAGCTGTTTGGTTGTCAGGTTTACGAATTTGTTCTATACATGAGTTTACGATTGCCAATAGTTGTGTTTTATGACAACTGGCTAGCATTTTGTTAGTTTAGTAATTGAATAACTTAAACATTTGAAAATGTTTTCAAACAGTAAAAATATATAACATTAGTTTTTACACATACATAAGTATTGTAAACTTGGACAATGCAAATTTAAAGATTCAGGATTCTTATTATTCAGTGTCATAAGTATTGTCCATTGTGTGTTCTTCTTAAGCATTTGTAGAGTAGTATATTTCAAAATGTTAGGCCTCTTCTGAACATTTTATTATTTCAAGGATTTGAGTCAGAATTTGGGGGGTGATTCACTACATTTCAAACAGTTACCAATGACTCTTGGCTTATAGAATTATCTGGATGTGTGTCTATACTTATTCATAAAATGAGGGTACATGTTATTGCTATGGTTTTAATGTGTCCCCTAAAAAGCATGTGTTGAAAACTTAATCCCCAATGCAACACTGTTGGGAGGTGTTTAGGCGCTTAGGGTGGAGTGGATGGATTAATGCCGTTATCATGGGAGAGGGTTCATTATTGCAGGAGTGGATTTGTTGTAAAAGAGGGAGTATGGTTCCCTTTTACTTTCTGTCTAATCCTCATTTGCCTTTCAACCTTCTGCCACAAGATGATGTAGCAAGAAGGTCCTTGCCTGATGCTGGCCTCTTGACCTTGGACTTCCCAGACTCCAGAAAAATGAGTCAATAAATTTCTGTTCATTACAATTACCTAGTCTCAGGTATTCTGTTGAAGCAGCACAAAACAAAGACAGTGATTTAGTGTATATTCCAGGTCTTTCCACTACAATTAAGGTATAGGTATATTTGTTGACACTAGTGTAATTTTTTCATTCCATTATGTTTTTTTCAAAATCTTTAAAAATTATACTGGCATTTGCATTACACTAAAATTATAATTCTATTGTGTGTTTTCTTTGTGTTTTCAAAAAGCATGCATCATGTTTAATTGGCGAATTTCATCCTAAAGCCTTATTTCATGTGATATGCTACAGAGTTTTGCACCATCTGTATTAAGACTTCCTACAAAGCAAGGTGATTATTTTTTTTTCTCCATTGAGAACAATTACTATCCATGCAAGTGTGCTTGGTTAGTATGGATAGCTTCACTTTTGTGTGAGAGAGCAGATGCTTATCTTTCATTCTGTATCACTGTGGGAGCAGCAGGCTGGTGAGTAGTGGTGTGTCCATAGAGAACGCACCATCCAATGCTGTAATTCTATGGTCACTGCCTTTCTTGACTCAAGAGAGCGTTCAATTTTTGTTGCTCCTTTTGAAAACCATTAATTCAAACGTATCATTTCTGAAGATATTTACTAAGCATTTTAGCTACTAAGTAACTTTTGTTTATTTATTTTAAAATATATTTCCTAGAGAAACGATAAGCAGATTAAAGACTCCCCTAATTAATTCTCATTTCATCCCTGTTAAGCAGATACCAGTGGTGTAACGGAAGAACTCATTACACATATGAGCAATTGGACGCGGTGGGAAGTTCGATGTTAATACCAAATAGCATGTCAGCAATAAGGCCGGAGGCAGAAGCAAAACTTTTTAATTCTCAGTGGTGCTCTTGCCCCTAAAACACATTATTTTCTCTATAAGAATGCAAATCTATTTTGCATGTTTAAATGTGATATCATTTTTATACTATAAAGAAGTAAGGCATTCATTTGCTAATCAAAAGAGCATTCGCAATCACAAACACCTTTGCACAAAATGGTAGAATTTGATAATAGATAATAGAGTTGAAACCAAGATCAAGGTCTATGAGCAGTGACAGTTTCACACTTCTGAACAGTTTATTAATTTCATGACCAGAGAAGCATTAAAGAAGCATTGATAGGGAAGTTGATAGATAATGTATGACTAATGACATTCATGTAATGCGATTATGTCCCTGTGTATTAATATTGCAGAATGCACATTTTTTTACCTGGATAATCCAGGAAAATGAGGTATGGTTTTTAACTAATCGTTTATTAATACTGTTTTTAAAACTCTCTCTTCTTTTTTACTTACTGGCACACAGACTCATGTGGCACTGAGTAATGTATTACAACTTATTTAAGGAACATGCTTTAAATCCCAAGTGACCTTTTTTCAAGTTTACTTTATAAATCAAAGGTCAAAAGCCAGCTATGTGTTATCATCACCCAGTCAATTTTGTTTCCTATGTGTTTTTCATTTTTGTACAAAAGTGACCAATTGTGATGAGAGAGAGAAAGGCAGTATCTTGCTTTATATAACTTATTTTAGGATTTGTGTCACAGTAGAATTGAGAATCAATTTCAAATGATTTCTTCAAAGAAGTCCAAGTAGTTTGTGACAAACTTGTAAACAGAAACCAGATACATGTATTCTCATGCCAACATTTGACTCGAAATGCTATGTGGAAACATTGCAAAGAATGAGAAAAGCTTTAAATAAATCAGTTGTCTAAATTAGATGATTACAAGATACAAGATACAAGATATACAACCTCTAACATTTAATACAGATTTGCTTATTTAGAATGTCTTTTCATTTAGGACCTTTTGGCTGGAAAACAGTTTAAATTAGGCATGTCAAAGCAAAACAATCCACCCACCATTGCTGATGAAATACTTAATATTCAGTAGCAATTATACATGTTACAAAAACAATGACTTTTAATCATCCACCTTTGGACATCTCCACTTTATTTTCTGCAGTAAGCTCCCTTCAATGTAATTAATCGAACACTACTGAGTTAGTTGCTAGAAAACTGCAATATCCAATACAGTAGCCACTAGACCCAGGGAACTACTGAGCACTTGAAGTGTGGCTAGCATGATCAGAGAACTGAATTTAAATTTTTCTTATTTTAACTAATTTTCATTTAAAAATTAAGGCAGTGTAAAATATTTTTTTCCTACTAGAAACAACTTCATTGTTTTGTAGGCATACTTTTTATTTTAACTGTTGTTTCTTATCTTAACTTTTATCTTAACTGTTGTTAAGCTATTGTTACATTGTAGTGCTCAGGCATGAGCATTGTTTCTATTATTACACATAAAATCACTATTAATATACTCAGTATCAACAGATTGATTCATTTCAAGTAATTTTTTTTTTTTACATGTGGATGAATCTCTGCAATGTGTTTATTTGGATACACATACAGCATGAGTTAGTCACAGTTATGAAATTGTAATGGTAATTAAATTAAAATGTGTTATTTTAATAATAATATAATTGAAGTATTTTTCTATTTTTGGTAATAAGTATGGATACATTTGAAAATTTAAGGTGGAGACACATTACTGATGTGCAATCAAGTGGAGATGAAGAAAATAGTGCTCTATTGCAAATTTCATAATAAACAGTTATTGCAAACTGCTTGGAAAGAGTAAAATAAAAAAGTTGTGAAAAAATAAAAAGTATCAAAGTGAATAATTTTAAAACATATTTTCAGAAATACATAGTGGATTTGATAAAAAGCATCCTCTCTAGTGTCAAAAAGAATTGATGAGATTAATTACCAGAAATTGAGTCTTAATGACGATAAAAATTTTTTAAATGACCTAACAGGGTCTGAGTTGGTAGCTGACCCACTATAAAATGGATGACTTGGATTCTTGAAAAAAAGGAAAAAAAAAAAATTTAGATGAAGAGATTATAAAATAATTATTTTAGTTACAAAAATTTTGTTAGAAAATTATGAGAAAAGGCTGATATATATGTTTACCAAAAGTAAAGAACTTATGATTAAGCCACCAAAGAATACATAGAATATGAGATATTTTTTACAGTACCAAAGATCAATTGATTAAAAATTTGAAAAATTGCAAGAACTTTTCTTTAACTTTGGAACTCATACAATAGGAGAGACACCACTCAATTGATACTTTGGGTATATTTAGTCTCAAAATACTTCCATATTTATGAAAAAGTGATATCAATTTGTAGGCTAAAATATTGAACTCATGGTATAGACATTTTAAAAACATTTTACCTCTGCATGTAATTAAACTGAAATTGCAAGGAAAGGAAAATCTTATTTGTAACCTAGACAGACAGGTATGGTATAAGAATTTACATTGCGTTCCAACTCTTCATAATACTTCGAAATACTAATGATTTTAAACTTTTTTCTAAGAGGATTCAGTATGCAAAAGATATTATTTTTCAATGTAAAATGGCTGTATAAACTATACAAAAAATGTGAAGATCCATTTATTCATACTGATAAATTAAAAGTTGCTTTTCAATTTATGCAAGATCTTTTTAAATTTGATTTTAATATTACTGAGTTGATGCAAAACTTAGTGACTTCGCATAACTTAGACAGATACAGTTTTAAAACTGAAATGCTTTTGCCTTTCAGTCAAATAAATTTTTATAGATAAAATAAATTAGTTTTTCAATGCAGATATTAATATTAAAGAATACGACTTTGGTACTCAATTCAGTTACTGAAAACTTAAGTCTGGATTAGAACAACACAGGATATGAATCTTCTTCAACTGCGAATTTTATTAAATCCAAATATTTCTGATAAACATTTACTGTCTGAATTGAGTTGTGCTATTGGTGCAGCATACACCCCAAATTTTAAGTACATAGTATGAAAAAAATAATGTAAGAACTATCTTAGTAATGATCACTACGTGGTTACATTTTTATATGATAATATTTTAGGTTTATTGGGTTCAATAATATATGATATTAAAATTAACTGACGTGTTCTTTTCACTTTTTGAATGTGTCATCTAGAAAATTTTAATTTGTGTATGTGACTCACATTACGCACCTACTGAATTTTGCTCTAAGAGCTAGAAATATACGTAAGTTTCACTCTCTCTTCTCAGTAATATTAAAATACAATGAGGGAGATAAAGGTGTACCCAAGTCTACAATACCAGAAAAAAGGCACAGCAAGTAACTGACTTCCATTGTTTTTTATTTTTCCTAAACCTGTTACCCTTCAGACATCAAGCAAATACTCAGTTACTCAATCCACAAAGAATTATTAATTGCATTCTGCAAGCAAAGTGCTAAAGCAGTTTTATTTTCTAAGAGATTGACTGTGTTTTCCAACAGGCTAATAGTAACAGAAAACCATAGAAGCTCTTCTTGAGAGATCTATTATCAGTTTAAAAATTAAATTCCACAGTTATCTGGTGGATAAAAAGCTCCCTATCTATGGCAACCCATTTCTTCCACTGATTTTAAGTAGTGGTTTTTACTATGTAGCTTTTTTTTTTTTCTGTAAACTTTTCTGTTTGTTTGTTTTGTATTTTTGTTTGTTGCTTCCTTTTTAAACTCCAACCAGACAAAGCAGTGGTTAAGATTGAGGGTTCTAGGGCCAGACTGGGTCTGACTCTCAGATCACCCACTTAAGAGCTTTGAGGCTTTGGCAATTTGCCTAAAGTCTCTGTGCCTGAATTTCCTCATCTGAAGAAGAGAATAATAGTAGCAGCTACCTTACAAGGACCACATTTGTATCACTGTGTTAAGAAAGCCCTTAGAACAGTGCTTGGAACAAAATAACACTTTAAACGAATGTTTTTATTTTATACATTCTTCAGAGGTAACAGTCCACAGATTTTTACTGGTCCAACACACGCTATTAAATTGGACTAACTAAATATTGACACTGAAAGTAAAATTACAATTAAAGGTAATGTATGATTTGTTCATTTATCCAGCCACACATTCACGTAACAAATATTTATTGAATTTGTATTGTATCGATCTTTTAACACTGATAATGCTTTTCTAAAAAAAGACAGTCATGGCCCCTGCATTCAAGTGGGGAGTTAATCAATAAGAAAAAAACCAGTAAATAATCAAGAAAAATATCAGATATTGATGAACGCAATGCAGAGCATAAAGGCTGGTTGATATCATAAAAGTATGAATGACAGCTTTATATTGGGAAATGAAAAAAGGCTGTGGAGGTGGTCATATTTTTATAGTATCTAATTTATAATTTCCTTTATTTTATTTTATTTTTCCATATTAATTAAACAAATATGTACTTTCAAAACATGTGTACTGTTTAATACATGGATAAAGTAGAAGCAAAGCACATGACCCCCCCCCCCATCTAACCCCAAATGCCTCCTCCTCTCCCTGGCACAATACTAACAACCTGGTCTATGTCCCCCTACACAATTCTTGCTTGTGCAACAAATGCAACCTATCTACGCATATATAGGGGATTTGTGGGGTTTATCGGCTATTGCTTTTTAAAAGGAATAACTGAATACACATTTTCCTCTGCAGTTTGTATTCTAAATGTATATCATGGACATCTATAAAATGAATCTAAATAAAAATGAATTTGTTTTCTACTTTATGTGAATATATACCTATAAGTTTTTGTAATGCTTTCACAGCATACATGCTGGTCTTCTCTCTTTCTTTCTTCCAATATAATCTTTTTCCTTTCTTCCTTCTTCCCACTTTTTTGGGAAAGCATCCTTCTATATCACCCTCTCCTAACCCTGAAGCTAATCCTTATTAATAAAATGATCTTCACCCTTCCCCAATGTCCAGAGTTGACATAAACCTTGACAAAAAGGATCCAGCTAGGCGGAAATGGTGACTGCATTACAAGTAAGCATATGTGCCAGTACAACAGGAACGAGTTTGGAATGATTATGGATAGAAGACCATTGGTTAAATTGGTGTGTAATTAAAGAGGAGGGAAATGAAATCAGATGAGGTGAAAAATAGGAAGAGACCAGAACTTGTAGGCAGGCAACGGTAATGAATCCTATCTCATCCAGGAAGTTATCAAAGGGTTTTAACACAGAGAATAATGTGATCAGATTTATCCTTTAAAAAGACAATATCATGGGGTCTAGATTGCAGAGAGACAAGACAGGATACATAGAGGACAGTTCTAATGTTTAGGAGTATGTTGGTGACTTTGACTGGGACGGCAATAATGGAAATAGAGAACAATTTTTCTATTGTCTATTTTCTTGGGTGTGTTTCAACGGTGTGTTAGCAAGGGTGATTTTTGTCTTTAGCAAATTGAAAAATATTGGATTCATTAAATGAGATGGAGAAAACTGGTAGAGGAACAAGTTGGGGGAAGGGTAATCAGAATTTCTCTTTTGGTTTTGTTAAATGTAAAATGCCCACTACATGCTTGTAGAGATGTCAAGAAGACTTTTGTATATACATGTCTCAAATTACAGAGCTAAAAATATAGACTTTCCCATCAGCAATGTATTTGCAATTAAGGGTCATGTTTAATACACAGACAGACCCTGGCTTAGGAAGTCCTTGAGATACATTCTGAAAATAGGTAAGATCTGGATTTTTAGAAAAACAGTAAAAAAGGATATACAGCAAGTACAATGTCTTGTACACAAAAGGGTAAGGCATATTGTTCTCCATCAGGAATGATAAGATGATAAAAATGGAAAATTAGGTTCCGAAGTTTTAGCATGGTGCTCTATAAAGATTAAAGACAATTCCCTATTGTCATTAGAGTGCAACTAGAAGATTTTGAAAGAAAAATGGCACAATAATTGTAGTATTTCAGGACAATTACTCCAGCATCGGTGTTCTGGGCAGATTAAATTCAACAAGCCTAAAATGAAGAAAGCTAGTCGAGGTATCAGTTGGTAAATACACGGATGACCATGTTGGCAGTGCACAAAGGAGGAAATAGACGTAAGAATGATTAAAAGTAAAGTGTAAATGGTCCTTAGTGAGTGACGAGTCATAGGATATAAGATAATAGGAACTAGTCAAAGATGAGTGATATTTCCAATCAGACAAGAAGCAATTGCATTTTAGAAAAAAAAATATTTTAAAAGTATAGTAAATGCCAGCAGGTGGCTGAAAAGATAAGACTTAATAGAAAATATAGGTCAGTATCAGAAATATACAATGGGAATTCTTTCTTAATAAGACGAGTTTGAATAGTAAAGAAAGAAATTGTCTCTGTGGGAGAAATTATAAGACACACTGGCAGGTTGCAGGCTGATTTTCAGGAAGGCATTTGTTTTGTGGTCAGAACAATACAGGGCATCAGTTCATTAGTCTTTGAGCTACTGGAACAAGAAGAAGTGAGAAAAGGAGTTAGAGTGCCAAGAAGGTAAATGGAATAAAAACTTTTTAAAAAAGAGAATTTAGGCAAAAATATGAAATGTTGAAAAAAATCCTGAGAAAAAAATATCCAATAACAACAACAACAGCAAAGAGCAATGGACTGATAAATCATACAGAAATTGTTGTTCTTTATACTTATCTTAATGAATCAAAGACACAATTATTCTCTTACATCTTATAAAGAAAACAAGCATAGTGAATTCTCCAAGAAGAAACTAGCAAGATAGAAGCATCTAATGCTTGGTGAGCTTTTATCAAATTCAGGGACTTGCACAGAAATTCTCTAAGTTACCAACTTGTTAATCTGGAACTACTGAAGTAATAACAATGAAAGGTTTGTAAGGAGTTCATGATTCTTAAACATACTACTTAGTTTTAGGCTCAATAATATTATATTGTAGTATATTTTCATATTTTTTACATTTTAGAGAAGTAAAATAGAATTTATTTAAGAGATATGTCGGACCTTATTATTTTTCTGAATTATTCACCACCCTCCCTTCCTATAAGAGTTATACCCCTACTAGTCACTACAGGTTTTAGTTATCTATTGCCATGAGAATGCCACAGAATAACAAACTGATTCATAACACGTGTCGTAAGACAGCAACCATTTTATTACTCATGAGTCCATTAGTCTTCAGGACTATTCAGATCTGGGCCAGACTTGGTCAATTTTGGCTAGGATCATTAACTCATCTGTAGGAAACTAAGCAGTTGACTGGCTGACTTGTCTAGGATCACCTCGTTTGGGTGAATTGTCTCTTTTCAGGCTGTAACAGAGGTCTAAGAGAGAAAGTAAAAGTGAGAAAGGCTCTTAAGGCCTATGTTCAAAAGAGGAGTTACATCATTTATACGTCAGTCACAAACAAAGTCAGTCTACATTGAAACAATGGTAGAATAGTGTTCACATATGGAAGGGAGAATCTAGACAGTCACACTCTGAAAACTGTGGCTGCAGGAAGGATAATAATTGTGAACATTTACACAAGCAATCTACCATATCATGCGATTTGCACTGCCTTGTAGTTAGAGGAGAATATATTTTTTGCCCTTGTGTCTGGTTTGGCCATGTGACTTGCCAATGTATCATGAACAGAAATGTTGAAAATTTCTTCCTCTTTAAGAACTACTGCATGTTTCACCCACTGTCTTGATCTTTTCTCTCTACTGCAAGAACAGCATGTGTCTAATGGAGTCTGCTTATTAGATGGAATGCTGGTATTAAAAGATACACGGAGCAATTCTGCAACCAAACTACAGCCACCAATCTATATTTTGAGTGAAATATAAACCTCTCTTGTTCATTGTAAGTTACTTAGATATGTTTTTGTTTTGTTTTGTTTTGTTTTACCACATGTTAGGTAAAACAACTTACTATGAACTATTATATAGATGTTATCAGAAGTTTTATGTCCCTAAGCACTTTACCAACCAACAGATATTTAAAGTACAACTACTTTCTAATGTCTATCAATGCACATTTTTTTTGTATTATGAGGTGTCTTTATACAGTATTATATATTTGTGTTCCAGGTTAGTTTGTTCCATGAAGTGTTACACCTCTTTTCCCTGTGTAACGGATACAAAGAAAAGAATTACGCCAATACTCAAGCACTATGTATGCATTCAGGCCTGGACGGACTGAACTTCAGTAATTTCTCCATTAGGAGGAGCAAAACTCAATGTGGCAGCCTCTAAAGTTAGCCTCTCTCTTTTATTGTAAAGACAAGGAAGTTTTATAGGAAAATTCAGTTGATTTAACCATTACAAAGACACAAGGATATTGTCAGAATTATGGTTAACAAATGGATAGCTAATAGCATCATTGAAATAAGCAAAGTGACATTCCATAATGCAATCTGCAAAAGGTTAATTTGGTCCACCAACAAAAAGCTTGATCTTAGCAAACATTGTTTTTCCCTACAGCCATTTCCCAGTATCTCTACATATCAATCGGTAACTTATCTGTCCTTGAGCCAGCAACCTTGCTGTGGCACAACTCTTCATCCCTATCAGAGACCCTAGCCTGAGGAAAGTTTCCTGTCTTTTGCAACGTCAACATTTCTATATGTAATTTCAAAAGGTTAGGCTAAACCTGAAGCTACAGGGAACTAGGCCCTGTGAAATATATTTGCTTTATGAAGTGTACTCCACAATGAAGAGCTAAAATATAATATGATATGAATCATCCATCTGGATGATTATCTATTTATGAGTTTCTTTTTTTTTTTCCTTTTTGTCTTTTTTCGTGACCGGTAACAGGATTGCAACCCTCAGTGTCGCACCCATACTGCGACCGGCAACAGGATCGCAACCCTTGGTGTCGCGCCCACACCGTGCTCAACCAGTGAGCGGACCAGTCTCTATATGGGATCCGAACCCTCGGCGGAAGCGCCACCGCGCTCCCAAGCACCGCACTCTACCGAGTGCGCCACCAGGCCGGCCCTATTTATGAGTTTCTTATTTCAATTTATTTGTACCTTCAGAACTATTGAAGCCATGTTGAGCAAAGAGCCTGGTGACCTGAAAATGAGAGTGATAAATTCTACCTTCAAGAATAAAAGATAAAAGTAGCAGGAGACCATCATGAAGATGGAGTAACATTTATAAGAAAGGTGAGAATGTAGTATGAGACTACTAGGTAAGTAATTACAGATGTCTTAAAAACTGAGACTGAAAATTCTGCTTATTTGTTTTGTTAAATCATATGTGGAAAGTCATTTCTTTATTCTCCAGAGGAGAAAATAGTTGATAATTGAGGTGCAACTGACAATTTCTGGAGCAGTTTGGAAAATAGTAAGTTACTTGTAAGAATTTCGCCTGGTTTGAATATGGAATCAAACCAGGCGAGATTATCTGGAAGCTTAATATCAGGAAAACAATGTTTTCTTATGTTTCCACATTTCTAATGTATTTTTCCTGAAATTTTTTGAGGTATAACCTTGTGAGGTTAGACAGGAGTAAGACAGACAGAGACAGAACTGCTATAACAAATAGAGGAGCATGTGCAGGCTGGTAACGAAAAGAATACACTTGCACAATTTTCCTCTCCGATCACTCATGTCTTGCTGCTTCATCCTGATTTCAAGTAGAGAAAAACCTGTAACACCAACTGGCCTAAAATCCACTGCAGGTTCAATTTAAAGTAAAATGAGACTCTGACAGGAGCATGTTGAGATATGTTTATTTTATGGAATTTGGCAAGATAGATTTAAAAATCTCTAGTGGAATCCTGAGGGCTCTGTATAATTCTGAACAAAAATATTTGAGGGTAATACTCATTTATATCCAGATCAGGACTGCTACAATTTCATGTATTTACAAATTCCAGGACATATGCAATACCCCAAGGATTTGAAGTTTCTAATAATCAAGAAGAATTTACTGAGAATCTGTGACACACTAACCCTCTTTCCTCGGGTTTTTTCAGTATCTGCTGTTGTCAAATCACTTTTTAGTATTCATTCTACATAGATCAAAGTAAATGTAAATGGACAGTTATCTATATATGACTCGTTGAGACTCTTCATTTTCTTTCTATTTGAAAGACCCCCTACCCACCAGTGAGGAAAAGCAATGAGGGGTGAAAACTAACACTTATATGGACACTAATGTTTTACCCCTTAAAGTGAAAAGTGTATTAGTCGGGGTTCTCTAGAGAGACAGAACCAATAGTATAGACAGGTAGATAGATAAAGAAGAGAATTATTAACGGAATGGCTCACTCAATTATGGAGGCTAAGAAGTCCCACAATAAGCCACCCGCAAGCTGGAAACCCTGGGATGCTGGTAGAGTGGCTCAGCCCAAGTCTGAAAGCCTCAGACCAAGGGAAGCCAGTGGTGTAATTCTCAGTCCAAGGCTGAAGCCTGAGAACCCTGGGGGCTGCTGGTGTAAGCTCCAGAGTCCAAAGACCAGACAGCCTGGAGTTCTGATGTCCTAGGGCAGGAAAAGAAGAGTGTCTGAGCTCCAGGAGGGGGAGGGGGAACAGAGAGAGAGAGAGAGAGAAAATCACCTTTTCTTTGCTTTTTTTGTTCTATCTGGGCCCCCAACAGAATGCATGGTGTCTGCTTACGATGACAGCAGATATTCCCCAATTAATCCACCAACTCACAAGCCAATCTTCTCTGGAAATACTCTCACAGACACACGCATGGGTAAAGCTTTACCAGTTCTCTAGGCATTTCTTAATTCAGTAAAGTTAACACACAAAACTAACCATCACAAGTCCACTCCTTGTCAATTTGACAATATATTTGACAATTAGAGACTGATTTAGTAATTTGGTGAATATTTTACTTTAGTGAACTGCTATGCTTATAAAATAAGAAGACAAATATGGAAAGAATAATTGTCTCAAAATCACATGACTATACAGGTTTATTATACTGAATGGTTTCATAAATTGCCTTACTTGCTTACAGTCTCCTTGCCTTGCATTATTTAACATGTCTAAGGGATTTAAATCCTGAATTTTTGAAAAAATTTCTTTATGAGTTACAAATATATTTCCTCATGCAGTTTATTCTTAAATCCTCTAAAGAAGATTTAAAGCAATGGCTTTAGAGACGTCAAATGAATACATAGGTCTGTTAGCTCCATAGGATAGAAATCAAATCACTCAGAACAGATAATTTAATAAAATAAATATTTTATTGGAATAATTTTCTTCTATCATGCTGTGGGGTTATGTTTAGTAAAATGATTAGCCACTTGCAAATTACATTGCTGAAACTGGTGTCTACCTAATAATTGAACTTTTTGTTATGTTTTTACATTGTCATAATTAATGCCACATTCTTCTTCTGTTTTATATAGCAAATGAAAAAATGTTATGTAAGTTTTCTAATGCACCTTCTCCCAATTCTTCAAATAGATAAAAACCTAAATTCAGTCAGTAAATAGCATTTTGAACCTGCTCAGATGATGTCCTGTTAACTCTCCAACTTCATTTTTAAAGTCCTCCCCCACACCTCCCATAACTCCATTCCTAGTGCACGTTATTACTCCACCTAAAATATTTATTCACCTTAATATTTGCAGGTTTGATTTTACTTATACTTTTAGTTCTCAATAGAAATTTCTTCTCTCCAATAAGTCTTTTGTTTGCTCATTTATTATCTAACTTATTTAGTAGATGCAAAAGTTCTACAAAGAAATGGGTCTAATCTGATATCTCATCACACACTCAACATTTAGCACAGTGCTTGGCCTATGATAGCCACTGAATAATTTTTAATAAATAATTGAATGAAGAAATCAGATTGAAGGGTGGTGGCACCATTAGTGGGAACGCTAGGCATGAGTGGGGCCAGTTATTCTTTAATAAGGAGGTAAAATTTGAGTGTAGTCTTTAATGATGGAAAGGAGTATGAAAGATGGATAAGGAAGGGAGATACAGGCTTACCAAGAATGACATTGTTCAATCAAGTCACATGCTAGAGAGACATCATTCTGTCATTGTGAGACTACACTAAGTGTCACCAGAAGACTTAGGATTTGAAGTCAGTAAGAATCCCAGATTAAGGTGTTAGTAGGGCTGTATCATTCTACAATTTAGATAACAGAAGAATTTCTTGACATGAATTATCAAAACTGACAAAAGAAATTAAATGCCTAAATAGCCCTATACCTATTAGTGAATTTGAATTTGTAATTAAAAACTGTTCCACAAAGAAGCTTTAACCTAGATGGCTTCTTTTCTAATTATATCAAACATTTATGGAAGAAATAATATTGATTCTATGCAAAAACTTTCAGAAAATTGAGAAAGATGAAATACTTAGGAACATTAGATCTTATTATTCTGATAACAAAATCAGAAAACAACCTTTAAGAAAAATAAACCACATATTAATATCCTTCATAAAAGTTAAAACAAAAATCATTCATAAAACATTAGCAAATTAAATCCAACAATACACTATAAAAAGATGCCCCACATGGTCATGTATGATTTATCCCAGAAATGCAAGATAAGTTTAGTGTTTGCAAAGTACTCAGTCGATAAAATTTACTATTTTAACAAAATAAAGAAAAAAAATACATGTATCTCAAAAGATGAAGAAAAAGCATTTGAAAATATTCAACTACCAATCATGATTTTTTAAAAAGTCTCAGATAACTAGGAATCAAGGGGAGGGGAACTTCTCCAGTCTCACAAAAGAAATCTACAAAAAGTAGCTGCAGCTAACATCAAACCTAACACTAAAACACTGATGTCTTCTCCCTAATATTGGGAACAGATGCTTACTCTGACCATTTCTATTTAGCATTTTACTGGAGGTCCTATTCAGTGCAATATGGTAAGTAGAAAAAGGGCACAAAGATTATGAATAAAGAAATAGAATTTTTATTGAAATCAAGATAATGATGCCCAGTTTTACTACATTTGACAATGTAGTACTTCCTCTGCAAAATAACCTGTTTTTGGTAAAACCACTGAATTTCTATTTAGTTTCCATTTAGTCTGACTTCTCACTGTCTTGATTTCTTTATTCATATAATAGATACCAGACACTGTTTCAGGTACATGATAGTATGAATTTTCTTGTAGTATAATATCACAATTTTCTGCCCTGGAAAAGGAAAGGCTATATGTTTAGAGTTTACACTGTGATCAAGATTTAGCTTAAACTGTAACATCAATGTGACAGTAGTGGCACATGTAGTTACAAGGGGAATGAGGGTGGCTATTAAGACATGCGTCCTGGTCATAGACAGGCTGAGTCTGCAGCAGTTGTCATATTTATCCTGTCTGAGTGCTGCTCTGAGACCTGAGACACTCTTCCTGTTCAACAGGAATTTTCAATTTCCAATTTCCCAAGTTAGCAAATTCAAGGAAGAACACTATAATATTACCTCAATAGATATATAAGAACGATTTGAAAAATTTCAATGACATTTTATTTTTCAACACTTTCCAATCTAGAAATAGAACAGATCTTAAACACATTAATCTACCATAATTCTACTAGTTCAAAATTAATGATAAAACATTGAAAGCATTTTAAAAAATAATAAGCAAGAAAAATAGCCATTATTATGGCTTGTATTCAACATTTTATTTGTTGAATAGAAAACAATTTTGAAATATAGGGAAATATTTAAATATTTAAGAAGAAACTATACCAATATTAGTCACAGTTTAAAAAATCACCTACACAGGATATCACAAGAATTTAGAGAAAAAAAATTATAATACATCAGACAACATATCAAGTGGCTGATTAAAAAAATAATATAAAGGGGTGTACTAATGGGTACAAAACAATGCTATCTACCCTAAGTGAATCATTGTGTGGTGTATACATGTATTGAAACAACACACTGTATCCCACAAGTATGTACAAGTAAATGTTAAAATATTTTGAATAAAAAAATAATATTATTTAAAAAATTGCATTTTTCTATGCCAACAACCTAAAAATCTTCTTGATAGACATTTATCAGCAAGCTATGCTCATAGAAATTAAGTTAGAACAAAATAAATGGATATAATAAAATCATATGCATGGATAGAAAGACCCACTATCAAAAGATATGTCTTTTGTAATCGATTAAGTTATTTAATGGTCCTCAATTAAAATTGCCACAGGGATTGTTATGAAACATGACAAAATAATCACGGTGATGAAGATGTGGACTATGGGAAACACTTATTTACCATTAGTAGTTATGTAACTTTGTACATGAACTTTAAAAATACAATCTGACATTCTCTTGTAGTGTGAAAAATGCATATACCTTATGCCTCTACAAAACCCTACAGAAGCTGTTAGGTATGTATGTTCACAATGCTTCAAAAGACTGAGTAAAACATTGCCTACAAGAAGTTTTTTTCTCTCCGATATAACTGGATACCACTACATGGAGTTATAAGTAGACCATAAAGGCTTTGAAATACACATCTTTTAAAAGAATATAAAAACTTTAATTTATGTCTGCTAATTTTCTCCCAGATTACAGCATTAATCTCCCAGATTACAGCAAGAGATATCTTCAAGAATGTTCATTGCAGCTTTGTATTTGACAGCAAAAAACTAGAAATAATCCAAATGACCATCACTAGAAAAATGAATCTATTCCTGTATTCTAATCTCCTATGAGAATGGCAAAAAATTGAGGTACCAGCTCTTCCCGAGTCAGTATGGCTGAATCACAGAAACATGATGTGACAGAAGGATAAATATAACACGGTATCATTTACATAAAGTCTATAAACCTACAAAACTTAATTCTCTATATTTTAGTAATAGATGTGTATGTAGTAAACCTACAGTGAAAAACATGAGAATGAGTAACACTAAATTCAAATTGTATTGATCCTTTTATGAGAGAAAGAAGACTGTTATTAAGGAGGGGCACAAAGAGACTTCAAGACCATTTTTAGTACTCAGTTGATAAATCTGGGCAGTAGACCCATAGATTTTTATTCTATTATTCTTTAAATCTTAAGCATACATTACACATTATTTTGCATGTTTGAATTATTAAATAATAAAAGCGGTTTACACAAAAAGGAAGCAGAGTGGTTATATTAGCAGTCAGGTTGATATGCAGAAGCCAAAGGGGAGAACACATTTTAAACAAAAGCACCAGGTCATTCAGGAAACAGAGGAAGCAAATCACAAGAATTTGGGTATAAAATGTGAATCTCATTTTAGAGCATTGCCTCCCCTATGACTAGAATTATTCCTCAGAAATGGGCACCTTATATTTGAGTCTTTGTAAAGACTCTCATATAGTAGGGTATTTTCTTAGTTCTTTATTTTTAACAAAAAAGTACTTTTGGAGGATAGATATGAAAGCTTACAATTACCTGTCTATGATAGTTTTAGCTACAGACTCCACCTGAGCAAATAGGCAAGACTAGGAAGTGGGATGTCATGATGCCGCTGTGGGTGGCCACTGAGAAGAGCAGCTCTTCTGCCTTCTTATTCACTCAGCCTCTCCACGAATTATCTGAATGGATCCTTAGAGAATATTAAAATTCCAGGAGTCATGGGCTCTTTTATTGAAAAGGTGAAGGATTTTGAAACTGTATTTAAAATTTAGCTTCATGCATTTATTTTGATGAAAGAGTGTAAAAATGCAAATTTCAGTAACCATTGCAAATTGTTGTTTTATGTATTGCTAAATGTAAGCTGGGAGATTTAAGTACCATCATAAATTTAAATTTAAATAAATTTGAATTCACTGATGATTCCTTGCTGATGATCTCTGCTGCCTGTAGCTTTATTTCATTTTTCAGTAAAAAAGGAAGAGACATATCTCAGACTTTGGTAAAGCTATTGGGGTTTTATGTTCACAATGCTTCAAAAGACTGAGTAAAACATTGCCTGTAAGAATTTTTTTTTCTCTCTGCTATAACTGGATTCCACTACATGGAGTTACAAGTAGGCCATAAATGCTTTGAAATATACATCTTTTAAAAGAATATAAAAACTTTTACTTATGTCTTCTAATTTTCTCCCAGATTACAGCATTAAACCATGCTTGTCTAAGTGTTGGGTGACATATGACTTTATTATTGCTGTAGCTCTGCTCCTGGTCAACCCTCATGAATCTCAGAGAATAAATATTTCTTACTCCAAATCCTCAATTGATGCAAAGGTTTTGAATTGTCAGAAAAAATTTGGTTTTGCTTCTTCTTTTACTTAAATTTGTTTAAAGCTTTCCCCAGATATTCATGTTTGCCAAGCCTATTGAGTAAAGTACTTAGCATTCATGGACTCATAGTAACAAGTAGAGCCTTGTTTCCTATAATCATATGAAATAGACATTTTCATTTACTAAACAGCACGATGTAGAACTCTTACAACCATTGTGCTTCTTGGAGACAAGGTAAAGATGGTTGCTGCTAAATTAACCTTTCCTTAAAACAAAAGTAAATGGTGTTTTCTGGTGGCTAATCACAAAACAGGTAAATTCTATGGTTCAGGATAAAAACTGCCTGTTGATAATAGTTATTTCCTCATTCTCAGTTTTAAGTAATTGTATTGTCAAAAGGTTTTAGCAAACTCTTTAAAAACTGTACCATAAATAATATTTATTTGTTAAATAAATGAGAGTTTACATTTCAACATTAAAACCCCAAAACTACAATCACACCAACATATTTCTTGACTGATAAAATGTGTGACAGCAGTAAATAGGTAGAATTTGCCAAGAAATACATTTTTGTTGAAATATGCTTTCCTCACATATCAAATTGCCAATATGGTTAAAGAGTAACAAAAACAAGAGATCTTAATGAAATTTGATGATATGCAGTTTTTATAAGGTAGAAGTAGTGAACATCTCCAGCTAGAAATAATAATTAGTATCCTGCTTAATAGCCTATTGATTATGCATGCAAAGTAGATTACTTAAATCTTAAAGACACTTATATAGAAATAATTATGTTTGGCAAAGTCCATGACTATTTTGTTTAGAATTACAGAAGCAAAGATATATGTTTAATGATATAAAGCATATTATTAAGATAATATTACTTTGTGTCATTTCTTCAAATTTCTATCTTCACATAAAATGCTAGTAATTTATTTTGGAAGTTAATATTTTATTAATATTTATAAGGCATTTATCATCTTTATTATAATATGCCCTTGATAAAATTGTTAAAAGAATTATTTAGCCAATATAATAAGAGCATGAAGAGATTTTTCAAAAAGAAGAAAAATCAAAATGGTTATGACGAAGTCTCATTTTGAAGATATGATCATTTAAAAGTACTCTTGTATTATACACATCAAAATATTTAAGAGAATATTTAAGGCTGTTTTGAAAGATACCATTTGAAATAAAATCTGGAAAAGCCAGTGTTTTGGAATAATGGAGAAAAACCCAGAATTATGTCCTTTTATACCAAAAGGTAAGAATCCCTCCAACTCTAGGCTCCATGATTCTCTACTATCTACTCAACTCCTCTCCTAGTGGTTGTGTGTGATAGTCTCATCTTTCTACAAAGGAAAAACTACTTTACCTTTTATGTGGCTGTAAAAAAAGGTTCTACAAAATAGGGCAGAATAAGTACATAACGTTTTTTTGTTTTTTTTTTTTTGTTTTTTTTTTTTTGTTTTTTTTTTTTTGTTTTTTTTTTTTTGTTTTTTTTTTTTTGTTTTTTTTTTTTTGTTTTTTTTTTTTTGTTTTTTTTTTTTTGTTTTTTTTTTTTTGTTTGTTTTTTCTTTTTATCAAGCTAGCTCCTATACTTTATCTTCATTATCGTTGCTGGCTAGTGGAGTACCCACCAACCCAGATCTTCCATTAGCACACTTTATGGAACCATCATAACATAGACAGTCAATAAATATGTATGCAATTAAATAAGAAATTTATTGTTATTGTAGTGGATTGAATTATGTTGCCCCCAAACTCACTGAAGATTGAATGGTGTCCCCCAAGTTTTATGTATTAGAAACTTAGCCCCCACTGCGACTGTTAAGAGGATGGGAAATCTTATTATGGTAATTGAAAGGTGGAGCCTTGAAGAGGTGGTTAAACTGTAGGACCGTGCAGTAGTGAATGGATTACAAATGGTGGTCAGGGGTGTGGTTCCGAGGATGTTAAAAGAAGAGAGAAGAGACTCTGTCTCTCTCTCTCTCTGCTCCCACCATCTTGCTGTGTAAGAACCCTGGATCACTGTTGCCACCACCAGATGGACTTTGGACTTCCCAGCCTCTGAAATGTTAAGCAATAAATTTCAGTTTTTTTAAATAAATCACCCAGTTCCAAATATTTTGTTATAAGCAACAGAAATGGACTAATACATTTAGTATCCTCCCATATCTAAACGGACATCTATTGTGCACACTTGGTTTCAATAAAATTTAAAAATATTTCCTTTTCTTCTGATTTTTTGAGATCTCTTTCATGAAATTGTTGTTGTTATTATTTTTGTTGAATATCTGTTCTATCTATGAATTGCCAGAAACACACAATTTGGGGAAGATAGGACATAGAACATAAAAACAACAAAAACAAAGAAAGAGAGGAGGAAGATTTATAGTCTTTTTGTTGCTAGATATTTTTCTGAGACATTTTTAGATATTTCTCTCTACTTCAAAGCTATTAGAACATGGCAAGAAGACTTTTTGTTATTATTTTCATTTTTTTCTTACCTCTTATTCTATATTATCACAATTTGGCATTATTGATGAGACCATTTTAATTAATAGGTATTCCTCTTAAAATGAGCAATTTCATTCAAGAAATTATTATGAGAGCATTGTAATTGTGTAAGTAACATTTTTTTACTGAGTAACGTGGTATTTGAAATATAACAGAGGTGGTAAAGAACATGGATTTGAAGTTAGAAAGTGTTAGTTTTGGATCTCAGAGTTGAAGATTTGGCAATTAACTGAATCCTTCTAGGTGTCTGATCCTTAGTTATAATTGGAAATAGTGGGTTGATATGGTTGTAAATATTACACTGAGTTCTAAAAACTTAACACAGTGCCTGACATATAATAACACATAAGAAATATCAGCTCTTATTATTGTTATATCTGTCAAATTTAGTAAAGACAAAATGTCATGATTGAAAGTCATGATGTAGGAGTCAATAACAAATTATAGATAAAGGGGCATCTCTCACCTTATTAATTGTTTGATACCTTATTATCTTAATGATTATTTGAATTTAATGGTTTTGGCTCTTTCTCACACATCCTTTCATGTTTATCACTACTCAAACATATCGCATTGGAAAGCAAAAACCTTGCTCCAAGAGAGAAGGGACATTCTTGCGTCAGTAATCTACTAGTAGCTACACTGCTGTGCTGAAACCATTAAACAAGATCTAAAGATTCATGTATAGGAAAAAAAAATGTCATCTGTCTCCTGCTTCGGTGGAAAATAAAGGATGCTATTCATGGATGTAGGTGATTCCTGGACTACGTTGAAGAGTACATTTCTGGGGGCCTCTTACCAGCACACAGTACAAATTCTGCCTTAGGATTAGAGGCAAGATCAAGCCTAGGAAAGCAGTCTTGGCAGGATAAGCTTCTGATAATGAGAGTGGAGTATCAGGGAATGACCAGAGAACGCACGAAGTCCAAGTGCTCACCAATTCCTTGTAATGAAGTATTTTTATTCACTCCTAGAATGACTTGAGAGAGATCTAGTGAAGTCTTAAAAAGCCAGAATGAAAAATTATCATTCAAACATATCGTGATTTTGGATGAAATGCAAAACAGTTCTCTAGAGCTAAAGGTTCAAAGGAGGTCATATTAACATTTAAATCAGCTCTCACTCATCCTAGTGGCCCCACCCACCACTTTCTGAAACCAAATCTCCAGGCCCATGTGAAGTACACAGATAAATTTTTGTGACATCTCCCTTGTGCTTCTTGGGCAAGGTAGGTGTGCTGTCCACAGTTAAGGCCCGTGGCCAGCACTATCACACCTGTCCTGGCGAGCAGCCCCACCTCTGATGAGATAACCTGGCCTCACCAGGCTTGGACAAGTACAACTGCGGTTTGCTGGTCTGAGTCAACAGGACTCAATGGGGAAATGGTTCCTGCCATTGGGGTTAAACTCTTTCAAAGTAGGTTTACTTTTTCCTCAATGATTTAGAAATAGCTTTCTGAAATGTTTCTTATAGTCCCTTAGGTGCATACAGGGGCAAGACCAAAGCCCTGTGAAAGCAACAGAAACTATAAACTACAAAGACTTTTTCTTCCCTTTATGATTATTGTGAATTTGTTTCTGAATTCATGTTATTTTGCTGGGAAACTTCTTCCAAAATTCTTTAGACCAAAATTCCCTCAGGAGACTTTCAGTAGTCTACATAAATAGACTTCAGTCAGGTCCTCCCGTTGGTTTTTTGACACATGATCTCAGATATCTACACTCCAGTAATAAGAGCAGATCCAAAGATGATACTTGCTCTATATGTATAGAATTCTACCAGTCAGAGTCCATCAGATTTCCAAATATGTTCAGATATACCTAAAATTCTATTCGTATATAGATAAAGCTAATTTCAAAACAAGATTCCTATTATATTCAAAAGTGTGGGTATGACCCAGTTTACATGATCCCATTTATCAAAGTCATCCTATTAATTTCTCTGCCCTTCTAGTTTTGGGCCATGATAAAACAGTAATGCCGAAGGTCACTTTATGTCCAATAGAATTATCAGAGTCTCTGAGTGGTACAGTACATATCATCAACCGGCTATATTTGAAATAAGTATTAAAAGATGGCTTTCACAGTAGCAGAAAGTTCTTGTCTATCATGAATTAATAAGAAAAAAATGATGTATTCAATATATGAGTATTTTTTACTTGTGTCTTTTTCCCCCACAAGTCAAGTAGTAGATTTAGCTGTTTACGTTCATTTTAGATTTGAACTAATTTTTAGGGTTTATGTGAATTAACTGAAATAGAAAAAGAAGGCAAAGATTCTTTTGATGATGGTGAGAATGGGGAAGGCAAACTTCCCTATGGAAGTCAGGATCGGAGTCAGTGTGGATGTGACCAGCAGATAGCACAAGGGTCTTGCACACTTTGGCTATTATGAATGCAGTGAGAACTGCAATGTTGCACAGAGCCATTCTCAGCAACCACTTGTCTTGTAATAACCGCATGCTGGATAATGCTTAATTAGCAGCATTGTCTTAAAGCAAGAATTATGTTTATGTGAGTCAAACTGTAGTTAATATTTCTACAAATACTGTTTTAGAAAGATGCTTCTACCATAGTCACAACAAAAGAATAAAAAGCACTCTTTAATAACCTTCAGTGCCTTTTTTAACCTTAGATATAAAATAATAAAATCTAGAGTTCTTTTTTTTTTTTTTTTTTTTTTTTTTTTTTTTTTTTTTTTTTTTTGTCTTTTGTCTTTTTTCCGTGTCCGGCAACGGATCGCACCCCTCAGTGTTGCCCCCATACCGGACCGGGGACCGGCAACGGATCGCAACCCTCAGTGTTGCCCCCATACCGGACCGGGGACCGGCAACGGATCGCAACCCTCAGTGTTGCCCCCATACCGGACCGGGGACCGGCAACGGATCGCAACCCTCAGTGTTGCCCCCATACCGGACCGGGGACCGGCAACGGATCGCAACCCTCAGTGTTGCCCCCATACCGGACCGGGGACCGGCAACGGGATCGCCAGCCTCGGTGTTGCTCCGGCGCCTCGCTCAGCCAGTGAGCGGGAACCGGTCTGCATATGGGATCCGAACCCTCGGACGGGAGCGCCGCCGCGCTTCCCAAGCGGTGCACTATCCAGTACGCCACCGGGCCGGCCCCTAGAGTTCTTTTTTATGGCTGACTTAAGCTTCTGGGTCTTGATATTCTAGACCCAACTTATCGTTACAACCTCATTCCTCTCACCCCATATCAGATTGTTTTCTTTACTTTCCCTTGGAACATGTTTTGCTCACTTCTATGAATGCATCTACAACATTCTTTATTCTTTGAATGTTCATTAATGTCTGTCCAATTCCCATAAAATTCCAGCACAATTCTAAGCAGCTCCTTGAAGACGATGTGTAAAGACATCTACAATTACATTTTTCTCCTTTGAGATTTTTACCACCCACCCACTCATTGTACCAGTGCTTTAGCAGTGAACCATATTCTTCCTTATGACATCTTGCACATTATTACTTAATATTTTATAACTTTTTAAAACTTTTCCTAGTACTATCATAATTAAATTGTAAAATCCAGGAATGTAGGGATCTCGGTATGCTTTCTAATGTTATACAATACCTTTGATCACAAGAGCTCTACAGTAGCCATTTATTTTTGAATAAATATGATCCCTTCCAATTGACCAAAATATACATTCCATCCTCAAACTATATAACTTGTATCGTTACTGGTACTATCAGAAAGAGAAATGGAGGATGAGTATGGTAAATGTTCCCCACAGTTTATCTTGGGAAGACAAACTTCAGGTAAAAACAGGGCTTATATCCATTAGAAAGCAATCAACAACTCTAAACATATTGAATTAAAGCCAGGAAAACTTTCTCAAGTAAAATATGAATTAATTGATTAATTATTTAGGCCAATGATGTAAAATGGAGTCATGAATCTGTGAGGATACACCTTGTGTATCTTTACGTTTCTTTCTGCCTTGAATGCAAGACAAGGGGAAACAATTATAACTAAGGAGCATATTATCATTTTTGTGTTTGAATGCCTACTGTGTTCTTAGCATCAAGTGAAGCATCTTGGAGAACACAAAGGCAAAATATAATCTAATATTTGCTTCGTCCAGGGAGCCTGCGATCAAAACTCTCACTTTGAACTGACTTAATGTATAAATAGGGTTGGGTAACTTCAAAACAGATTTGGACTGAACTTGCTAATAGTCACAAAGATGTACATCAGAGCACACCCTTAGCCATTCATTTCCTCCCTGTCCTCCTACTTTTGCACAGAGCACCTACACCTGCAATTTTTATAAGGGCCAACCCCAAGTACCACTTATTCTGAGTCCCATGCTATCGCTGGCTGGACTAGCAATGCCTATCTGACCCAAAGGGAGACAACCGAATTGTCTCTCTTGGGAATCTGAAATTGGTACAATTAAAGACTGTTTTTTTCCTGATGATTGGATATATTGATGTATATCAATTTGAATGCCAAAACAAACATGTTAAAGTAGCTGTGATGAGCTGGCCACAAGCAGATGGATTGTCTGAAGAAGATTATTTGGAAAGAGAAGAGAATTAAGCAGACATGCAAAGATGCCACATGATCCCAGAAAGGGAGTTAGCATCACCTTGGTTCTTGATGACTTCCCAGTTCCACATTCAAGTCTTTCATAAGGTCCTACATGCATTTCTCCTTTTGCTCTATGAGTCATCCCTCTATCCTTCCAATAAGTCCCACTATTTTGCTTTAGCTTAAATTTTAATGTTTACTCTAGTTGGACACTGGCTTACAAAAATAAGTTGTATTATATGAGGCTAAACTGAATATAAAGCAATATTTTATACTACCATTGTAGTATTACAATAAAGTGAAAGGTATTGTTCACATGTTTTCCATAATTCAAAAAATAGATTAGTGATAAATTAAAATCTTTTAAAATTTAAACTTTGTTACCTCTTCCCTTATAGAATTATAGTGGGACTCATCATTCAAAATGTTGAACTAAATAAATTTTTTATCAAATATAATTATGAAATGGGTAATATATCTTTTTAAATGTTGAAATAAACTAATAAAATTTCTGTATTAATAAGAGTTTGTAGCTCTAAGCAATAGAATTCAACTCTAGGTGATTTTGAGTTTAAAAAGAGGAGTTTAATAAAAATATATTGCCCAGAAATTTCGTTCCTAGAAATGAAAGCATATGTCCACAGAAAAACGTGTATGAGTCTTCACAGCAGATTAATTTATAATAGCCCCAAATTGAAAACAAAATATATGTCACAGGAAAATGAAGAAACAAATTGCAGCATATTCATACAAAGGAATATTTCTCAGCAATAACACGGATGGATCTCAAAAATCTTACCTTGAGCAAAAGAAGCCAGATGCAAGTAGATATATACTCTATTGTTCCGTTAATATTAAGTTTAAATCTCCAAGACTAATCTGTAGGGATAAAAAATCAGAATAGTGCTTCCCTCAAGGGAGGAGGTACTTCTGAGAAAGGGGAATAAAAAACAGCCATCAGTTATGAAAATATTTTCTATATTAAGAGGGGGTGGTTACAATGACGGATGACTTCTTTTCAAAACTCAAACTGTACATTTAAGTTTTGCACATTTTAATCTATGCAAAATAAATGTCAACAATTAAAAGGAAGTTGGGTGCCTGTGTCCTATTTCAGGTCGCATATCTGTGCTCTAGAGAAGCTGGAATTAATCATGTAGTAGCTCAGCTCATGCAGGTCAAGTAAGTTTCCCCCCCTACTGAGTTTTATGGAGTAGGAATTCTTCCAAGAGGCTTTGAGTTTCTGGTTCTCTGCAGTGAACTGTTTGCTGTCCATGAAATCTGCTTTCTCTTTTGTCTTAGGCATATAGCAAAACTACAACTTTCTTGTTTTTCTTTTGCAGTTATAATATGTGTTTGAGGTCTTTCTGGTGCGAAATAATATGTGCACCTTCCAAGCCTGAGCTTAAGAGAATGTGCAGGGCTCTTTAGCACTATCTCTTCCTTACAGTCAACCAGAAACCATAGCAACCCGATTTTGACCATATGATAACAATTTCCTAGGGGATTGCAGAACAACAAGACAAACAACAACAACAACAAAAAAAACTTGTCCTTCATGACGGTGCAGAGACCAGCCACCTGACATCTTTGAACTCCATTTCAGGCTAGTACATGAGAGGGAGGTAAACTTCTACCTTTTAAAACCCACTTCTCTATTACAAAGATTCCCTATCTTTACCTTCACACAGCCTCTAAAACCAATGGCTAATGACTAGTACAGGATTCTGTTTAACTGCAGTTATTCCACTGACATTAAACCTATATTATTGGTCCAAAAAAAAGTGAACTGTAGTACTAACTTTATTTTTAGTTAATATTTATATTTTACCTGTTCTTTGGAAATTATTCAATTAATTCAAATTATTCAATTTAAATTTAAATTTAAAAGTAACCTGTTACTTGCAAACCTGGCTTTCGACATACTAAATGTATTTTTGAATGTACATGTTATGGCCTTTTTTTCTCATACACTCATTATTTTATAATTTTAAAATATAAAATAATGTGCCATATTAGTGTTTTGGGTTAAAAACTTTGGAATCTGAAATCATCTTTGCACGTAGTATTTTTTCTGCCCAAATACCTTCTCCTTGTCTTTGTCTAATTAACAAATTCTTATTTACTATTCAAAGCCCAACTTAGCTACAATCTCCTCTATAAGGTCCTCTAAGCAGTTTTCTGTATTCTCTCTGCCCTACCTCTGTATTTATACATTATTCTACTTTAACTTGCCCTCAATATCTTTGTTTCTTTACATTCCTGCCTTTCTTATTGAACTGTGAGTTCTTGTGCACAAGCTCCATTATTCCTTTCTTTTTTAATATCCCCTGTGTCTGACAATAAAAGACGTATTAAAAATATTTTCTAATTGAATTAATTATGTTATCGTGAAATAATTAATATACTCTGATAACATAGCAGTAAGCACACTTTTCACTTGATCAGCATGAAACAGTGTGTATCAGTGTTTCTCATAATTTCAGATGTTATTTAAAATTTGATTCTGTTCCATCCCCCTCCAAAATCCAACATGAAACAAAGGAAGACAGCGCAGGTTTTCAGGTATAAATGTCAGTCTCTGAAATCTAAAATTGTAATATTTTTCTGGTTATAGGTTTCAATTATTCCAATTCTCTCAGTATCTCAATATCAACTGCTCTTTGATTTAATCAATTCTGGCTGTACCCCAATATTGGCATTTTTCCCCAGTTTATGAATTTTCCTGTAAACTTTTTTAAATCAGTCTGTTCCATATTTGTATTCTTCTGCTATGCAAATCCAGAAAATTCCTTTGCCAGGATATATTCTAAAATCTGCCAGTTTTACATACAAAATGGAGCAGTTGAGTACTAATGGTAAAGCAATGTTTTAAACGATCATACCACTTCAGATTAATAATTTTTATTCTCCTTAGTCTCATAAAATTTATGATTAATATTTATTTATATTTTATTATTTTATCATTCTTACCTTAAAACATGGCTTCCATCATCCCACAAATTCCCTTTATATTCTTTCAGTAAACATTCTTTTGTATTTCATCAAGAAGAAATCTCATTATTCATAATCTCTTCACTTCTTGCAGACTTACCACTTAACATCATTTAAAAATTTTATTTACATATAATTAACATACAATAAACTGGATATAATTAAGCTGTATAATTTTATATGTTTTGGAATATGTACATACCAATGAAACCATCATCATAGTCAAGGTAATGGGCACATGCCCTCACCCCCAATCCCAGTCTTCCACGTGCCAATTTGTAATCTCTCCCTCCTGACTCTCCTGCCTCTCCTGCCCTCTCTCCCTCTTCCTAGACAGCCACTGGTCTGCTTTCTGTAATCTTTTAAAAATTAATTAATTAATTAATTAATTAATTTTAAATTAATCTATAATTTTTTATAGATTAATTTAAAATTAATTTTCTAAAATTTTGTATAAATGGAATCATTCAGTATACAATATTTTCTCTTTAGAAGGCATTCTGTACTCAGAATAATTATTTTGAGATTCACAAATGTTACATACATGTAACAAAAGTTCATCTCTTTTACCGTTAAGTTGTATTCCATTGTACTGATATATCACGTGATTTTTACCCAAATATCAGTGATGGACATTTGGTTGTTTTCTGTTTGGGTCTATTAGAAAGAAAGGAACATTTATTTAAAAGTCTTTGTATGGATGTATGCTTTCATTTCTCTTTGGTAGGAGTGAAATGATTAAGTCACACGGTAGGTGTATGTTTAATTTTTTAAAGAAACTGCCAAATTATTTTCCAAGTGGTTGTTATTTTTTACTCTATTAGCAGTTTTTCAGACTTCCAGTTCCTTAACATTCTTGCCAACACATGGTGTGGTCAGCATTTAATTTTATCCCTCTGTGTAGTTGTGGAGTGGTCTCTCACTGGGTTTTAATTTGCATTTCCATGATGACTAATGATATTGAGAATAGTTTCATGTGCAACTCTTTTATTTGTAGCTCATAAAACGGCTGTGGTGAAGTGTCTGTTCAAATTTTTGACCATTTTTTACTGGATTTTAAATGCTGTTTATTGAGTTTAGAGAGTTCTTTATGTATTTTGGAAGTGATATTAATCAAACTCTGTTCTTTTAAGAGCTGTTTTGGCTATTCTAGATCCTTTGTATATCTATATACATTTAAGAATTTATATTCCTTCCAAAAAGCCTGCTGTGATTCTGATTAGATTGTATTGAAGCTATAGATCAGTTTGGGGAGTACTGGTGTCTTAATAATATTAAGTCTTCAAACCCATTAATGTGGTATATGTGGTGTATTAATTTGCTAGGACTGCCGCAATAAAATATTGCAGACTGAGTGGCTTAACCAACAGAAATTTATTGTCTCACAGCTCTGGGGGCTAGATGTCCTAAATCAAAGTGTCATCAGGATTGGTTCCTTTTGAGGGCTAACAGAGACAGATCTGTTGCAAGCCTTTCTCCTTGACTGGTAGATAGCCATTTTCTCCCTGTGTCTCTTCACCTCCTGTATGGTCTCAGTGTCCAAATTTTCCCTTTTTATAAGGACAGCAGTCATATTGTCTTAGGGTCCACCCTGGAGACCTCACTTTAACTTAATTACCTCTGTAATAAAATCTTCAAATAGGGTCAATTCTTCAAATTCTGAGGTTATGGGGGTTAGGACTTCAATATGTGAATTTTGGGGAGACACAATTCAACCCATAACATGTAGCTAGTGGTGAACATAGAGTACAGGATAGCTTAGAATATCTCTCACGAGCAAATTAAAACTTTGGCTCTCAAATCATTGGCCAGAACTTGACACACGACTCTATCTTATTTCAGTGAGTATAGGAAAGTACAGTTTTACTCTATGCCAGGAAGGCAGGGAGCCAAAAGTATTGATGAACAGCACTAGTGATCACATGCTCTTTTATTTGATTCTTTCAATAAGTTTATTGATATTTTTATAGTAAGCAAAGGAAGGGTTTAACAACCAAAGCAAAATACAAGAGATCCCATTCTTTATCTACACAATAGTCATTTTTTTATACACATTAACTGTTCTATTATTTCTTTTTAGTTTCCTATGTTTGTAGAAAAACATAAGCATATAATAATGATATTCTGATTGTTCTGTTCATTGAATTTACATTGCTGGTAAATTATAAAAATTTCTAGATGTAGGCAAATATTACATATTATGCCACATGAATTCCCATTGATAAAAAGGTTTGAGGAAATCATAGTAAAACTAAATTGTATTAGGTATTAGAAGGGCATTAAATAAAAGGATGGCTTCCTGCAGAATGAGGCATTCTATATATCACTTGCTACTTAATTTCTAATTAATACACAAAACTTCTTTCTCATGACATAATGAGTAATAAAAAGTACTTGTACATGCTGGAAAATGCCTTTTAAAATGTAACGCATGCTGTATGGTTAATGCTCTGCAGAAACTTATCTCTCTTAATAATACTGAATTTTGTCATCTTGTATATTTAATATTATATTTTAGAACAAAGTTTTGTTTTGTCTTGTTTTTGCCACTACCATAATACCAGCACTTAATTCAGTGACCCAAAGTAATCCTCTATTATTTTCCTTTTCTTCAATATTGTAAGCTACAGGGCCGGCCCTGTGGCTCACTCGGGAGGGTGCGGCGCTGGGAGTGCCGAGGCCGCAGGTTCGGATCCTACATAGGGATGGC
The DNA here is from genome assembly GCF_000696425.1 of Galeopterus variegatus. Taxonomy (NCBI): domain Eukaryota; kingdom Metazoa; phylum Chordata; class Mammalia; order Dermoptera; family Cynocephalidae; genus Galeopterus; species Galeopterus variegatus. The sequence goes on along the minus strand of NW_007729387.1, from coordinate 130,573 downwards.
CATGCTGTGTGAAGGGTTGTGATCACCTTACTGATAAAAAATAAATAAATAAATAAAAGATGAGGACTTACCAAAATATATATATTGTAAGCTACAAATGTGTCTCTGTTCATGTATTGTCATCTATCACAAAGTTTATGTTCTGCAGGTGTATATGTTCCTTTCTTTGAGGGCTTTAGCTTATTGCTACCAAAATCTTATTAAATGCGATTCCATTTACTTTTGCTTTCTCTATTTAATAGTGAGCACTGCAATGCAGGGATACTTTCACATAATCCTGAGAATATTAATGAAAAAATACGAAGAAACGCTCTGGGTAATGAATAAATGTTGGGAATAGACTAAAGGAAGTAGAAAATATTTTTCAAAGTATAAAATATTTCAAAGAAATTTAGACTCCCTACAAATTTGCTCCTTATTTTGGACCTCAATTTATAGAAAATCTATTATTGAAAGCCCATTTAACTTTGTAAATATATTCTTCACAATACTTTAAAACTGAAACATTTCAGTGATAGTCAGAATTGGGTGTGTGTACGTGTGCAATGTTTACTAAGAAGTTTAGAAAGAGGAGATATCTATGTTGTTTCCTAACAAGCCAAAAATCATATATTCAAAAGTATATAGAAATATTCAAAATATATGGAAATATAGAGAGGATATTGTTTTCATCATAATATACAATATGTGAGATATATTTAAGTTGGTACCCAATAATGATTATATTAAAGGTCAAAATTATAAACTGCATAAAGAATTTTTACTCAGTTAATATACATCTTGGTGTTTGTGGTATCATTTGGTTAGTTCTCTTTACTGGTTAGGTCACTTTACTGTTAATCAATCCACTGAACAACGACCACTGTGTTGTTTATTCAACGATAACTATATTATCCACATAGACTCATGCTGGAGAAGAGGAAGAGAGACAGCAGGGCCAGGTAAGAGACTTCAGTCACTGCTGTTCTCAGTGTCCCTTATGGCCTGACTGCAAATCACGTGGGAGTGGAAGTCAAGGATAGTTGCGAGAGCACTTGGAAATTGCTAGGGGAGTTCCAAGAAATAATGAAGTGAGACTTCTGTCCCAAAGAGATATGAGAAAGTTGCATTCCGTGTTTCCTTCTCATCAAGGTAATTTGGCCATCAATACCCATTCCTCTGTCTAAATTGGTTTCTTTCTAGAATATTACTGTCTTTCACTTCCTGCCTGCTGCTAGGCCACAAGAGAATTCAAAAAACTGACTGTTGATGAATTACGGATGGGTTAAAAGTAAAAGAGTCATTCACACACATGGATGAGCCTTTATATATGTTACATTAGATGGTAATTAGAAGTTTTCCTTTGGCTCTTACTTTGGTTTGTTTGACTTTCTGAATTTTTGATTGTTTTATCTGTTTCTCTTCCCTTATTACTAGCTAGAACTAAATAAAAGACGGGCACATTAAAACAAAAATCGAGCATGTAATCAATGATATTTGAAGACAAATTTAAGTAATAATCAGGATATTAAGGAGAAATCACTGTAGGTTTGCAGTGTATTTTATTGGTATGTAATTTTCACAACATTATCATAAGTTGTCTTAGAAATTTAAACAAGCAAAAGGCTACTGGGACCAGAAAAATACCTGAGAAAAATTCTAAACAAAACTGGTATAAAGTATATATAAAGATGCAGAGATTAAAGGAATTCATTTGTAGTAGTGTTGGATACCATAATCAAAACACGCTCTTATTACCTGATCAGATTATTTAAAAATAACTTAAATCAGTAAACCCTGCTGAAAATGCACAGTAAGCTTTAATCTGTTTTTTAAATTGACTAGCAAAATATGTATGTATTAGCATGGTTAATGAACCATAAAACACATTCATTGTTTTATTCAAAGATGCTTCTGCTAAAAATGTTGTTATCTATACCTACAGCTATAAGTAAAGGAGCAAATGTAAAACTGACATTGCTTTCTAAATCATATGGACTAAAAATAAATCCACAACTGAAGAAAATCAAACCTGTTTGGCACTGCACTTTGGTGCAGTGAGGGTCTTCTGGGTAGGAACTCTCTGCAGGGTCCTATGGCAACAAGGGCATCACATGGTGAGAATGGCACGAGCTCCTTGTAAAGCCACAAGCCCACACCTGTCACAAGTTTTTACTCCATGAATGGATTAATCCATTCATAAGAGCACAGTCCTCACTATCCAATCACCTCTCAAAGGCCCCAACTTTCAAATATCACAGTTGGATTTCCCTCCCTCTTAACACTGTTGCACGGGGGATCAAGTTTCCAACACATGAACTTTTGAGGGACGCGAGTGACCTATAGCAATTCTCTTGCTTAAATTTGACTTTAAAGGGTCATGTGAACCTGGACAATGTAAATATTGATGATAACGGCAGCCTGAACACAAAAGGCTCTTTCCCAAGTTTTGGGCAAAACATGATGATCTCAAGTTCTTGCCCAATACTAGAGTAGGAAGAAATACCATAGCAAAAAGCTATTTTATTTCCAGGCATTCAGATAGGACAGAGAGCACCAATTTAACATGATTTAATGAGAATAATGCAGTGTGATTTTTCTTACACACAGAGTTTGGGAGTAAAATTCAAGAAGTTGCTGCATTGTCACGAATTTCAACATCTTATTATTTATATAGATAATTACTAATATTACTAGTAGCTAACATTTAGTGTATAATCACTATGTTTCAGATGCTGTTCTATTTGTTTTACATTCATTAATTTATGTAATCTTTATAGCAACCATGTAAAGAATATAATACAATTATCCCTTTTTTACATATGATAAAATGAATGCAGACAGAGGTTAATGAATTGCCTAAGGTCATACAGCTAGCAAGAGTAGAGTCGGTATTTGACCACAAGAAAACATGCTCCAGAACCTGTCATGTGAACTATTAGTATGCTTATATTTAAAAGAAATCAAAGGTCTTTAGAAATATGTTTCAGTGTTTTTGATATTTGGCCTCAATTGAGAATTGATGGCAGGAATAGAATATGAATGTTTATTTTTTGAACTTTGAATCGAGTTTTAAAATTGTTTTTGGTGTTTGGACAATTTGGGAGACACGGTAAGAAAAAATACTGTATAACTTATTAATACAAGTCTACTATAGTTGCTCTGTCTTTACAAGTCAAGACTTACCTGTTTAAAATGAAATATACACATATTTTTTAATGGTTAACACAATAATACACAACTAGGTTGATCAAAATATGTGTATGCATGAGTATTCTATATACAGAGATTATAATCTATTTAACTCTATGAGATTGAAGAGGAGAGAATCAAAGAACATTCAAGCTCAATAACTTCAATTTCAGTGAAGATTATAAACTAATATGCTAAATGAGACAGAAATAACGATTGTGCAGAGGTTGCCTTATAACATAAATAAAAATAATTTGATATTTCTTCTGTATTCTTTCTGAGCATTAGGTCACAGCATTAGGAATGTAGTGAAAGGGAACTTAAGGATATTTTCTCTAATCTACCCCAATATTTAAAAGTTCATAAACTCTGGGGCCCAGTTTAGTGGATATTAACTGTTTGGCTGCCAAGCATCTTTGCTAATAGCACACCAAATGACTTTTTTGGAATCAGTTTCCTTTAATCTCAGTCCATCTGGTTTAAAGGTATCTTCACCTTGTGTTTCAGAAGTAGATCATTTGACCCAGCAGCCTACACAGCACCAAAAGGCCTCGGTCACATAGGTAGCTTAGGGATGGGCATGTGATATAAGCTGGTTCATTCCGAGTGAATCTCAAGTACTCTGGTGGTAAGTGGAAGCTCTCTCTTGCATTCAGGTACTGACAGTTGTAGAAGATGTGCATTTATTTTTTTTTACTGCATAACAGATTCCACAGACACAGTGGCTTGAAGCACCATTCCTCATCTCACAGTTTGCATGGGTCAGAAGTTCAGGCACAGGTTAGCTGCATCCTCTGCTCAAGCCTCACAGTTGCAATCATGGTATTCAGCAGGGCTGTGGTTCTATCTAAGGCTTCAGGTTCTCTTCCAGGTTTATCCAGGTTGTTGGCAGAATTCAACTCTGCAGATGTAGAGCTCATGATGGCTTTCATCTTCTTTGCAACCAACAGGAGAATGTCTTTATGATGTCTCACCATCTTTTAGAGGCTCATCTGATTAGGTCAGTGTGATGGTTAATTTTATGTACCGACATGGCTGGGCCACAATAACCAGATATGTAGTCAGACATGATTCTGGATGCCTCTGTGAGTGTATTTTTGGATTAGATTAACATTCAAATTGGTGGACTTTGAATAAAGCAAATTGACTTCTATCAAATTGGAAGTGAGGAACATAGCCCACACTTAGGCAACCCTTTAATTTTTTATTTCCTAAAGTCAAATATGTTTCCCACTGTAAATGCGAAGATGGCTTGACCTCATTGCTATGGCTGAAATTCCTTTCTGTATGGGAAGGGATGAGAAAATAATTAGAATGGTGTTCTTGAATGCAAATTCCAATATGCGAATTTCAATGCCAACATTTAGAGATATCCTGTGCGTTCTTGCAAAAAATTTACAGATAATCTTAACCTCATTTAGATCTGAGGTGTGTTGCCACCAGCTGACTTCCCAAAGGCTGATCAGTAACACAAGAGCTGACAATGTCATAATAATGTGTTATAAATTGTGAAGTGTGCACAAAACAAATGGACTTCACGGGGCCTGGTTTTTCAAAGCTTAGCAGTTTCAAATATTGACCTTGCAGAGGACAGGAAATTTTCCCCAGGCTATATAGTCTCTGTTGTAAGACAAAGAATTGTAACACAGCAAGGTTGCTGGCTCAAAGACAGACAGGTTACTGATTGATACATGAAGATACTGGGAAATTGCTGTAAGAAGAGAATGTTTGCAAAGATCAAGCTTTTGTTGGTAGATCAACTTAACTTCTTGAAAATTGCATTATGGAATGCCTATTGTTAAACTTGTTAAACTGTACTTAGCAAAAACCCCACCTATGTTCTCTTCCTGAACCTTCCTGGTCTGGAGAAAAATGCAGGAAGAGAACCCCAATTCGTGGTTAATTTCCCAAATAGAAGGAATGCCTCTATCTTGAGGGTTCCTGGAGATTAACCCCTTTTCAGGGCTTCTCATGCTCAGAAGACATGGGCTTTGAGTAATCTTTGGTGGCTCCATCACCCAGGGGAAAAGGGGTGACAAATCCATGGGAGGCAAAGCAACAATAAATTCTCTCTGGCAAATTTTACTCATGTGTAGAAGACTGTTCAGTCAATTCAGATGAAAACAAATTTAATTATTTCACCAGAAGACTTTTTGGCAAAATTACTGATAGAAAGTGAACCAAGATGCTGTGTACCATTCAAGCTTTATTAATGAAAGAAATCTGCCAGGCTGTGCTCAAAATGAAGCATGGCCCAGGGCTGGCCTGAAAATGGGGGACAGTCCCAGGTGCGGGAGTGCTAGAGCTTATATTGGTATGTTGGTGCCAAGAGCTGGGTGATATAATTCCACGGTGGGGATTGAGTTAGGTCATGGGGATGGAGAGTTCTGCACATGTGGAAATGCCAAAAGTTTCATTTTCTCTGAAACCATGAGGCTTCTTGTAAAACAGAACTGGGGAGGGGAGGGGAGGAGGTGGACAGCGCCTTTTTGTACTTGGGCTTGTCTAAAATGGTGCTGGTTATGTTGCAGATCTATTAATTACATTTTCTGAATTTCATTTGAAGCAACTCCAAATCCATAGGTTTATATGTGCCAATGCTTTTCTTTTGTTTGGGGAGATTTGTTTTTTCAACAATGTGTTTGCTACAGTCAAAGGATAATTCTTGGTCAAGTATGCAAACGTGTTTTATAAATTTAGATCTAATGCCAATGAAGCATGAGGCAGAGTTTAGCAAACTGCACAATTAGTTCAGTGCAATATCATACATTTAACTAGCCACTGTCGATAGTTCTAAATAAAGCAATAACTAAGTCTAAATCTGCCTTTGATAAAACCATTTGGTCACTTAGATTATCCTTACAGTAACCAAAGTATTTCTTGTCTCTTACCTTCTGTGATGATGATTAAGAAAGAATTATATTTTAACCAATTTTCAGCAGATTCACTATAAATCCTTGTCTTTTTAGGTGGATTTATATCATACAATGCAGCATAATAGCTTAAGAAAATTAAACAAATAAATTATAAAAATCTATTTATTGTTTAGCAACAAAAAATGCTGCAGTCCTTTAAGTTAGCATTACAAAGATCCCCCCCCCCACCATTTTTTGTAAGAAATCACCTTTCTCTGAAACTATTTTTTTAAAAAAGGAAACAACTCATATTGCCATATAATTCTGAAAAAACGCTCTTTATTTCATGGAGTCAAACAAGCCTATTAATTTTATAATACTGGTTGTTCTTGAATCTTTATTTATTAGTAGTAGGGAGTTAAAATAAAAAGACATATGTGCCTACGATACGTAAATGTATGAATAGATTTACTTATTTATACATGCATATGTGTATATACACATGCACATATGTGTAAGAAATCCCTAACATTCAAAAAGATTTCCAGAGATAATTAGCAAATTCACTGTTAATTATTCAAAATATATTTTCACAGAGAAAAAAATGCTTTGAAGCTATATCTCAAAAGAGAAATGAATCTGTAGTTAATGCATAGTTCAAATGGTACCACGCCAGTGCAGTCAATAATCGGTCAGATATTGTTATTACTGTTGAACTATATACTTAATTTCCAACCTGGAAGGTAAGAATACAGTGGATGTATAATACTTCTAGCCTGGAGACAAACATGTTGATTTCAGAACTCTGGCAGCGACAGCAAACATACTGTTTCAAGCACTCACACAACAAGAAATTCAAGAAAGGGAATTCTGGGAGCAATGTGGTAAACTTACAGACAAGGGTGTTGCATTAAATATGCAAGTATTTCAAACTGGAGAACATAAGGGTAGATTGTTCTACAAAGTTGGATGTTAATAATATAAATGCATACCTATGCAGGTATCTATGTATGCAGGCAGCCATATCATAGATAGTAAGATACCAAAAAGCACCAACTTATGTTTCATTTAAGCCCCAGAGAAGCAACGTCTATGATTTCAGCCCTTGATGTCAGACTGACAGTTAAAATCACGGATTCACAGCTTGCTAGCTCTGTAATACCAGGCAAGTTAAGTAAACTATAAGCTTGCTAGTCCTCATCTGTAAGCTCAGGTAAATATAATTTCTCCTTTCAGACTGGAATGAGGATAACAATGAGAAAATCTATGTTATATGAGGAAACTTCAAAAAGTTTGTGCAAAAATGTAATTAAAAGTAATACAAATCTTTCCATGAACTCTTTGAAGTACACTCATATGCCTGAACTAATGCCTGACGTGCAGAAGCTCAATGAACGTCAATTATTATATTGGCTATTTTTTGCTGCATAATAAAATGCCACAGAATGTAGTGGCTTAAGACAAGCAACATTTATTTCGCTCATAATTTTGTGAGTTGACAGTTTGGGCCAAATTCACTTCAATGGTTTGTTTGCTTAATTGGGCGAGGGATGTATCTCCAGATTGCTTCTAGGGTAGACTAGCTGTCTCTCAAAATTCTGTAGAGTAACCTGGGCTTGTCAACAGAACAGTTCGGAGTTTCAAGAAAGTTAAGAAAGCTGCAAGTCTTCTGGAGACCTAAGCCGAGAACTTGGAAAATGTCACTGCTGTAATAATACTAGGTCAAAGCATGTCATAAAGCCAGCCCAGATTGCAGCAATGAAAAAATAGACTCTATCACTTGATGTAAAGTTAGTTGCCAAGTATTATGTCCATTTTTGGAATTTTTCATATCCAGAATTATTGTTCTCTCTGTTTTCATGGGATAGGTACTTGATAAATAAATGTTGAATATTTGTTCTAAATTTATGCATGTTTATGCATGAAATTTAGAAGTGAAAAATTCTTGGTTCATTAAATATAATAAACTTATAGCATTGTGACTTTACGATGAACACTTTAATTACATTTTTGGTAAACCAGTAAAGAGAGGTCCATTGAAACTTAACATCTTCTTCCTGATAGTACAGTGACTTAGTTGAGCCTGTTCGGGAATACCAGGTCACTCGCTCACTTGTGCAGCATTCCTTACAATCTAGTGAAGTCATTATCAACTTGGATTTTAGCAATTTCAAATTCTGCAAAAAAAACACAGTAATGGAACAAATTAACCAAAAGTTAGTAACTGCATACTGTATGGAAGTATATTCGTTGGTTAATGGACACAAAGAATGAATACATTTTGCAATGATGAATATGCCAGCTATCCTGATTTGATAATCATATACTGATAGTCAACTCTATGCCCCACACATATGTATAATCAAGTATGCTTTAATTTTTAAAAAGTCCTTTGAAAAATTAATTCTCTAATTCTCCATTTTACCCATTCCTCTGTTACCCAATTTACATGAAAACTAAACAATCATTTTTAATTTTTCAAATAAATATTATGGGTCTTTTGATGAAATTTGTAATAAAAATATACAATGTGATTTAATAGGGAAATAACTGTCTCTTTAGAAAAACTGAAAATGAAATCAAAATTACTATACATGCAACATCAAAATACCTCAAGATGATGGATAAAGATGACATTTACAAGGTTTGGTAATGCAGAATAGTAAAGTTTACAGGAAATTAATCTAATATTGAAGACATCATTTTTCATAGGAGCTGAATCATAATTCAGCTGTCTCCCTCTGACAGGGTCAAAATTTACCACTACACACACTCAAAGACTATAGCTGGAGTAGTTTCATCACATCCTAAATCAGTTTCTGTATAATTTCATATATAAAATCAAATTCCATGGAAAGTATCTCTCTTTAATATATTAAAAAAGGAAATAAGAAAAACCTTGGAAACTTTATGTTCAACTATTATAAAAAAAATAAAGTTGTAGTTTGATACATAATTAATCAGAATTATAAGCAGCTGGGCTTCATCCATATTGCTGGGAATTATAACACAAAACAAAGCCAGCTGTTTCTTTCTGTATATCAGCTCCATTACTGTCTCAAGAGCTATTCTGATTAAGGCTAACGTGATGTGATCACTTTCACCACTTCACAGCTGTTCCTACAGTGTTTAGATTTCGAAATCAGCATATGCTGTATATTCAGAAACTAAGTAAACTAAATTTACATCTGTGTTATTTAAGTGGTACCAAAACTAATTGGCATGTGTTCACCAACATGGTAGGTATTTTTTTCTCCCAGTTGATATATGCTCTTTAATTAAGTAGATATATTTTAAGTAGGACTTAGGTTCACTTCTTAGAGGTTTGTGAAAAAATGTAGAGCACCTTATAAAGTGCAGGGCACTTAGAAAATAAGAGAATTAATCCAAGACCTGTTATGTACTGGGCATGGGAAGATATAACACTAGCGTTCACATTGTTTATTTGGAAATGGCATTAAATGATCCTGACAAATTCAGAATTTGTTCACAATGTTTACTGTCGGGCTCGCCACCAGCCGACCCGAACAGCCCTTGCCTCGCGATCAGTCTCTCCCTTGGTGTTCCTTCTGGTGAGTGAGTGAATTGCCCAGATTCCTCTTTCCCTCTGGTCCCCATTGGAAGGAGACGGGGGAAGAGAGCCATGAAGAGAGGTGAGCACAGCTGCCGGCCCCAACCAGCCCGTTAAAGGACACTCAGACTCAGCGGGGGTTCTGTCGAGCAGTTCCATTTATTATCACACGAGCACTTGCTTTTAAAGGCAAATGGGGAAGGGAGGTTTTTACATCCTCCAATCAGCTTAAAGGTTACAAGAGCATGCATCCTGTCTCAATGCCTAGCTATTGCAATCACGCAGTGTTCACGAGCGCGGAAGGGTGTATTTGGCCAATAAGTGCTAAGGCAAGGTTCCCGCAGACACTCCCACCCTACTTGCTCCCGGCTTTGTCTTAGGCTGCCACATTAATACGCCCTTGTGGGCCCATAATGGCGCTCCTTGTAATGTCACTTAAGGTGGTGTTAGTTTTTAAGGCCCGACAGTTTACTGCAACATTCCATCTCTTAAAGAAATCTTATTAATTCAAGTGAGTAACTACTGTGCCATTTACTTCAAATATATATTCTTTGTTATAGTCAAGAAAACTTTTTTGGTTAATAACCAGTATGTACAGCAGTCTTCCCACCACTATACCAGATACACTTTAAGCAGCTCATAATTCAACAAGCTACTTTTGCTTCTTTTAGTAACCCATTGCAATCATATCTTTACCCTAAGAAGTTTATTGTGGTAAATTGAAGGAATGGAAGGTTAACTAGGCATCTTACACTTCAAGAATAACTCTACCAATTGTGGTTTCTAGAGGCTGGGAAGGGGAGGAGAGAGGGCGGGATAGTGAGATGTTGGTTAATGGACACAAAATTACAGTTAGATGGGGGAGATAAGTTCCAGTGGTCTACAGCAGTGCTGGGCATCTATAACTAACAGTAATTTATTGTATGTTCTCAAATGGCTAGAAGAGAGGAGCTCTAATGCTCTCATCACAAAGAAATGATAAATTTTTGTGACGATGAATTTTCTAACTGCCCTATTTGATCATTGCACATCATATACATGTATTGAAATATAACTCTGTACCCCATAAATATGTAGAATCAATACATTTTAATTAAAAATAAATTAATTATAAAAATAACTCTACCACTTATATTTAAGGCACCTTCCATTTGTGCCTGTCTAGGAAACACTTTCTCTTAAATATTTCATTGCTCTTTTTCACTGTATGCTCAGTTTATTGACAAACTCAATTCTGTAAAACCTACTTTTAAACCCATAATTGAAAGTAACATCTCTTTCCTTTGACTAGTAGATTTCAAATATAAGCACACACAAAATGCACATTACCAGACTCTAGCTAAGAAATTCATTTTCTGTCTAGAATGTGGAAGGAAAATGCTTTTAAACAAGTACTCCAGATGACACAAGATTCATACTTGGAAAACATTCTTCTAAATTCCTCATTCTTTTTATTTGTACTTCCTTTGAAATGCCAATCGTGTGCTACTCTCCTGCTCATTCATACACATGTTTATTTTCTAGTAAGTTTTTGGTGGGAAGGTAAAATGGTGCAGCCACTATGGAAAACAGTATAGCAGTTCCCCATGAAATTAAAAATATCAGTACCATGTGATCCAGCAGTTCAGTTCTGGCTATATGCCCCGGCAACATGAAATCAGCAGCTCAGATAGTGATACACCCATGATTATAGCAGCATTACCTATGATGGCGAAAAAGTGGAAGCAACCCAAGTGTCCATCCACAGATGAATGAATAAACAAAATGTGGTATATGCATGTAATGGAATATTATTCAGCACTAAAAATGTAAGAAATTCTGACATTCTAAAACACGTATAAACCATTAGACTTTATGCTAAGTGATATAAGCCAGTTACAAAAGGACAAATCTGTATGATTCCACTTACATGAAGTACCTAGAGTTAGTCAAATCACACAGACAGGAAGTAGAATCGTGGTTGTGGGGGGGGGGACGGGAATGGAGAGTTATTGTTAATGGATACAGTTTGGGAAAATGAAAAATGTTCTGAAGGAGGATGGTGGTTATGGTTGCATCACAATGTAAATGTACACTTAAAAATGGTTAAAATAGTAAATTTTATATTTCATGGTGCATATGTATATTTAACACAAAAAAACCTGACAGAAATAAAAAATGTAATATTTATTGGAGTGTCAGGAGGGTGTAATTAAAGCAAGGTAAGGTAAGATATGCACAGTAGAATTTGGTTAAATATGCATAATAATGATTCAAGAAAAGTAATTAATGAACAGACATAAAAGCTTCAACTTCCAAGCCAGTACAAAAATAAAATAGGGTAAAAATGTCTCAAATTGGCCAGGGAAAAAAAAAACAAAAGAAGAAAAACAAGTATAGGAAATGCAAGGGAAAGGACATACAAAAAGTAAGACAGTAAAAGCAAGTCAAACATATCAACACTATGTAAATGTAAATGATTTAAACTTGCTAGTAGAAAGAATAGGGACTATCACACTGAAGTAAAAAAGTTCACAAAATCTAGTTACATGGTATTTTAAAAACACATCTAAGGCATAGAAGACATGAAAAATTTGAAATTGATAGAAAAGATATACCAGGAAAAATATTAACCCAAGGAAACCTGGGAAAGGTAACTTAATATTAGACAAAACAGTTAAGGAAAAAAATATTGTTGTGCATAAAGGGGCTACTATAAAATAATAAAAGTTTCAATTCACGTTTAAGATATGATTCTAAATGTATATATGTTATAAATTAATCTCACTACATATAGTACAAATCTGGAAAAATTTATCATCCTATTATTAGATTTATACAGTAGAGCAAAGGAACAAAAGAAAACAAGTTGCCCCTAAAGCATGATTAAGTAGAGGGATTTCCCTTGGAAATACCAATACTTATTTTACATATTTTCATTTAAAATATTATGACAGTTGGGCAGGGATAGATAATGATCACTAAAGTGCATTCTCTCACTATTTCTCTCGGAAAGACTCACCTACGTATACAACCGAGACATGTAAACCATATGGCATTGCTAATCAGTAAGAAAAGAGGCTGTTCAATATGTGATGTTAGAACACTTGTATATCTGTAGTTTTAGAAAAAGAAAATAAATTTTCACCTTATGCAGTAATTCCCCACTTTGTACAATTCCAAAAAAGTAAATGCTAGATGGAATAAGGAATTAAAGGTGAAAAGCAATGCAGGCAGTCTTTGCTTGCATGGTAGTGCGGGACCATAAAAATGACTGAGCAAGTGTAACTGTGCAAAATGATCTTCATAATCAATGAAAAATTATGACTGTTCCATGACCTTTGAGTTTCTTCTAAACATTAAAAATTTCTTGCTGTTTCTTATAAACTTATAGGGAAAGAAAAATATAATAAAACTAAAATTGATTTAGTACTTTGTGAATATGAAAGATTAGAAACACTGAAATTAAAGTGCTTTAATTTTTTGTTAGAAAAAAATTTATCACGAGGGTCTTGAACAGTGTCTGCCTTCTCATTGTATAACTTGTGGTATGGAGTGCTCATCTTTTCTATGGCTTGGGGAATTGCTGGAAGTTTGGATTAGCTTTCAATCTTTTATCCTTTGTGCTTTGAAGATTGGAAAATATCTCCCATGGTTCCTTTATTATAATTTTTTTTTTTAACCACTGTCATTTCCTCTGGGTCAACATCTTCATCAGTTCAGTCACTTTCTTCAGTTATGTTGATAAGTTGGCTATCACTAAGTTCCTCTGGCTTGCACATCTAAAGTCTTTCAAATGGCAGCAGTGTCAACATTCCCATGTCAGCTATTTCTTGGATAACTGCATTTCTGTTCAATTTGAAGTTAATTTCCAGGGTCATCACTTTTCTTTCATTTACTGCATTTTAGTCATTTTTTGTCAATTTCCTGTTTTGATTATCTATTCTAAAATGTCATATGGGTTTATCACTGAGAAACAAAGCAACACACCTTCATACTTTGCAGTCTATGCATGAAATGAATAAGAGAAACACAGTGACCAATAATCAGCAGACTTTGAAAGAAGTGATATGATTTGTCGATGCTCTCAGTGTTCATCTGCTGTTTACGTAGCAATTTGTGGGCCAGTGAAGTTTATACTTCATGCAATTATTCACAGTTAACATACCATAGTAACTAAAATTTGAACCATGTTGTTGGGGGATTGGTAATATTTAACTGAACCATAGTAAGTGAAATTTGTGTATATCAGGTCCATGCAAATAAAAAATGTCCATAGTTTAAAATGTTTAAAAAGAAATTATAAAAAAAAGTTTATACTCTAGGGATAGAAAATTAGTTCATTAGCAAGATGTCAGCACTTCATAAGAAATGCTGATTTTTCTACATTAGAATTAAAAACTCAATAGACACCTTAAAACAGAGAGGTGTTTATGTATATTTTCTGCTATATATGATAACAGCCACCTATAGAACAGAAAACAGCTACTTTTGTAAAACATAAATTATTAAAGTCAAACAAACCAATAGAAAAATATGCAAAAACTATTAATGAACAATAAAGGATCACATATAGTCAATAAACAAAAGAGATGTTTGTACAGAGATAAATGTATATAATAAAATCAAAATCAGACTTACTAAATTGATGAAAATATATTTAAAAACCTAATAATACCAAGTTTTATATAGAATAATTCTGTACTGTTGGGCCTTAAAAACTAACGCCACCTTAAGTGACATTACAAGTGGCGCCATTATGGGCCCACAAGGGCGTATTAACGTGGCAGCCTAAGACGGCGCTGGGAGGAAGTAGGGTGGGGGTGTCTGCGGGAACCTTGCCTTAGCCCTTATTGGCCAAATATGCACTTGCACGCTCGGGAACACTGCGTCATTGCAAGAGCTAGGCATTGAGACAGGATGCATGCCCTTGACCTTTAAGCTGATAGGATTATGTAAAAAACCTCCCTTCCCCGTTTGCCTTTAAAAGCAAGTGCTTGTATGATAATAAACAGAACTGCTGCTGGACAGAACCCCCGCCATGTCTGAGTGTTCTTTAACTGGGCTGGTTTGGGGCCGGCAGCTGTGCTCACCTCTCTTCACGGCTCTCTTCCCCCATCTCCTTCCAAAGGGGACAGGAGGGAAAGAGGAATCTGGGCCATTCACTCGCCCACCGAAAGGAAAGAGGCTAGGGCTGTACGGGTCGGCTGGCGGCGGGCCGACACTGTACAACTATTTAGCATTTTCATGAAGGTTGAATTTTACACACTCAACTTGTCTGAAAAAATCTTTATGTCACTATCCTTTGAAAGACACTTTTGCTGGGTAAAAGATTTTCAAGTTGACATTAACTCTATTTACCCCCTTTGGTACTCTAACATGTTGTTCCACTATCTTGTAGTACTCATTGTCACTGACGAGAAAACTACAGTCAGCTTTATCCACTTTCCTCTGTACAAAACATGACTTTTTGTCCTTTCATTGCTTCTAATAGCTAAGATTTTCTCATTATTGCTGGCTTCAAGCATTTGATTATACTGTGCTTTGGTGTAGTTTCCTTCATGCTTCTTCTATTTGGGGTTCATTAAGCCTCTTAGAACTGTGGATTTATACTTTTCATCAAATTTGGAAATTTTCATCCATTATTTTTCGAATATTTTTGATCCTCCCTCTCTCTTCTCTCCTTGGGGCAACTCCAAGTACTCATTTATTTAGCCATGTTATAATTGTCCCACAGCTCATTGATGCTCTGGGTTTCTCATTGTTGTTGTTTGTTGATACACTTTTCTCACTGTGTTTCATTTTAGATAATTTTTATTGCTATGTGTTCAAGTTCACTAATCTTTTCTTCTGCGTTGTCCAGTCTGTGATTAAACACATCTAGAGTATTTTTTAAAATGTACAACATTGTAGTTTTCACCTCTAGAGTTAGATTTGGGTATATATATATATCTTTCATGTCTGTATATAACATGTTTAAATTTTTCTTTAGCTCCTTGAACTGATAGGTTAGAGTCCTTATAACTGTTTTAATGTTATTAACTATTAATGCTATTGTGTGTGCCTTTTCTGAGTCAGTTGATAATGACTTATTTTTTTTTTCTTTTTATGGATTCTACTTTGTTTCTTTTTATACCTGATAACTTTTATTAGATGCCAGATGGTGCTGGATATTTTTGTTTACCCAAAAATATTTTTGAGATTTTCTGTGGGATGCAGTTAAGTTACTTGAACACAGTTTGATCCCTTTATGTCTTGCTTTTAAGCTTTGTTAGGGCAAACCAGCACAGTGTTTATTGTAGGGAAAAATGCAAAATTTTAACCCCTACTGAGACAAGACTGATTCACCATGAATTACAAGGTTTTGCACTCTGCCTTGGGAATTTGCATTATTCTGACCCTAGATGATCTGTAAGCACTGTTCCTTTTAGTCTTTTGAATAGTTTTTCCCCAGCCTCAAGCTTCCTCATCACATGTATCTGCTGATCCATCAGAGCTAAACTGAATACTTGAGAGGGGCTCTAAACATCTAACGAGTTCTCTTTCTGTGTAGCTCTCTCCTCTCTGGTATTCTACTCTGTGTACACAAGCGACCTTGGCTTCTCCAAATTTCTGGCTCCTCCAAGTTCTGCCTCAGTTTTCCCTCCATGAGCCATGATCTGGACACTCTGTCCAGCAAATTAGACGGGCATGCCTAGGTGTCATCTTATTATTTCCTGTCCCTCAGGAATCACTGACTTTTGTTGCACAATGGCCAATGTCCTCAATGCCAACATTTAATATATTTTGTCTTTTTTTTTAAAGTTGTTTCACATAGGAGTGTACATCCAGTTCCTATTATTCTGACTTAAATCAATCTGTGGGTTATTTATATTAGAAGTTTAATCTGTTAAAACCAAATAAAAAATGTTATAGAAAATGGCATGCTATATAACTCAAAATATGCTGCAATGTCTTAGCAGCTATGCAGTTTGTAGCAAGTATATAGGCATTTCAGGTTGGATAGCTGTATATCTTTCTTGAATCAGAGAAATTATTTTCTGAAACTGTCACCATTGATGACTTGGAAAGCAGACCATATTGCTACTAAACTTGTTGTTCTAGGGGAAGCATTTGTATAGAGACTAAATGTCAATATGTATCAGTGGTTCCTTGAGGCTTATAACAAAAGTCTATAAAAATAGACATGAGCATAGGCAAAAATAGATGGTTTACAAGCAATAGAGAGTTCATAAACTTAAGGTTTTTAGGGTTAAAAGCTAACTGAAACTGCATTTCCTCCCAGAGGTAGTGTTTTAAATAGCTTCAAGAGAAACATCACTAAGTATGTGTGTGGAGGTGTATGTTTGTGAGAAAGAAAGAGAAAAAGAAAAAAAGAAACAAAGAATGTTGAGATTTGCAACTATGAATCGCAAAAGTACAGATTGCATTGAATCTGTAACTCACTTTGGGTAGTATGGACATTTGTACAACATTAACTCTTCCAGTCCATAAACATGGAATGTCTTTCTATCTTTTGGTGTCCTCTTTAATTTCTTTCAGCAGTGTTTTGCATTTCTCATTGTAGATATCATTAACCTCTTTGGTTATACAAAAGACTCCAAATAGCCAAAGTAATCCTGAGCAGAAAAAGAAATAAAATCAGAGGTACTATACTACCTGACTTCAAACTATACTACAAAGCTATAGTAACCAAAACAGCATGGTACTGGCATAAGAAAAAGACACATGGACCAATGGAACCAGAATAGAGACCTGAGAAATCAACCTATAGCCAACTGATCTTCAACAAAGACACGAACAACATACACTGGGGAAAGGACAGCCTCTTCAGTAAATGGTGCTGGGAAAATTGGATATCCATGTGTAAAAAAATGAAACCAGACCCATAGCTCTGTTCATATAGTAAAATCAACTCAAAATGGATTAAAGACTTAAGTATAAGACCTGAAACTATAAGGATCTTAAAAGAAAACATAGAGGAAACACTTCAGGAAATAGGACTGGGCAAAGACTTTGTAAATATGACCTCCAAAGCATAGACAACAAAAAGAAAAATAAACAAATGGGATGATATCAAACTAAAAAGCTTCTGCACAGCAAAAGAAACAAATAACAGAGCAAAAGACAACCTAAAGAGTGGAAAAAATATTTGTGAACTATGCACCTGACAAAGGATTAATATCCAGAATATATGAGGGACTCAAACAGCCTCACAGTAAAAAAAAATAATGCAATTAAAAAATAGGCAAAGGAGCTGAATAGACATTTTTCAAAGGAAGACATACAAATGGCCAACAGGTACATGAAAAAATGCTCAACATCACTAATCATCAGGGAAATGCAAATCAAAACCACATTGAGATATCATCTCACTCCAGCTAGACTGGCTACTATCAAAAAGACAGTAACAAATGCTTGTGAGGATGTGGAGAAAAGGGAACTCTTCTGCACTGTTGGTGGGACTGTAACAATATAGCCATTACATAAAACAGTATGGAAGTTTCTAAAACAACTACAGATAGAACTGCCATATGATCCAGCAATCCCACTTCTGAGTATATACTCAAAGGAATGGAAATCATCATGTCAAAGGGTTAACTTCACTCCCATGTTCATCGCAGCTCTATTTACAATAGCCAAGATATGGAACCAACCTAAATGTCCATTGACAGATGACTGGATAAGGAAAATGTGGTATTTATACACAATGGGATACTACTCTGCCATAAAAAAAAATGAAATTCTGCCATTTGCAGCAACATGTATGAGCTTGGAGAAAACTATGTTAAATGAAATAAGCCAGGTACAGAAAGAGAAATACTGCATGTTCTCACTCGTAAGTGGGAGCAAAGAAATAAAAAAAAAAAGAAAAAGAAAGAAAGAAAGCCATGATAAAACAAACTTTCAGAAGGAGAGAGCAGACCTATAGTTACTAGAGCTGGAAAAGGGGGAGGAGGAAATGGGTTAGGGAGTAATTGGGTAAGGGACACAAAGAATAATAATGATTTGTAATGATGAACATGCTAATAATATTGATTTGATCATCACATACTGTACAAAATACTGATAGTCAATTCTGTACCTCATAAATATGGATAATCAATTATGTTTCAATTCAAAAAATACATTAAAAATAAAAATGAAAAAATAACATTTAAGCTCAATTAAAAAAGCTATTTGAAATTAGCTGCAAAGGGTTCTCATTCCACAAGAAGGACATACTCTCCTATAAAGTCCTGATAGATTATGGCCAAGGAAGAACATCTCAGAAGGCAAAGTCAAAGGTAATAAGAACGAGGAGTGATTTCCATTGTTCAAAATACTTTCTCCATTAATAGGAAAAAATGTCTTCCTTTGCCTTTCCAACAGTATTTCATTATTGCTATGGTTCAATTTTCACAGTGTTTCCCCTTTTCCCTTTTCTAATTAGAAGATTTTATTGCTGTTGTTGACATCCTATTCTTTGCCATCATTGAATATTGGTAGAACCTTGTCTTTAATTTATTGTATTGCTGGACCATAAACATCCACTTCCAGACATGATGGAGAAGCGTGACTATCACCCAGAGAGCTTGGACTTTGAGGTGAACATAATGTGTCTATTGGAACTCGGTTTGACTCCTTTAGGGAGAAAGGGAATATGCTCTAAAGGTGGGAAGAATGCAGATGGTCATTTGGTGGCCAGGAGGCAGATGGTAGCAAGGATTGATGGATGACCACAAAATAAATCCTCTTCTTCCTGAGCAAACAGATAGACTTCTTTTCCCAGCCTTCCTTGCAATGTACTTAAATGGTAGGCAATACAATGTGAGTATGTGAGGTGTGCTAATCTCAATTGTGCCTTTTAGAGCAGAAGCATATTTCTCCACATACTTTTTCCTTCTGAAAATGCATGTAGATAACAGTAAGACATTAGAATTTGAAGCAGCCACACACTAGAAGCAGGCTGGATTCTTGAATCACCACATGGAGCAGATCCATTTGCCTACTAAATTTGTGCTCCCAATTTTTCTTAAAAAAATAATAATTAACCTCTATTGTCTTTGAGTTTTTATATTTTCTTATTTACTACAGTGATTTAACCTGTTACAATTAATGTACCCTAACATCTAACAATTCTTGTCTTAGGATATACCCTTGAAAATCTGCTGCATATGTGCAACAGGACATATATATATAAAAATGTTTAAAGTCCGTACGGAGTATTGAAGAAAAAAAATCTAGCAACAGCTAAGTATCCTTTAACAGGAGAATAAATAGATAAACAGTTGTGTCTTTATTAAATAGAATATGGTAACAAACAAATTTGGATAGGTTGGGTAAAGGGAATAAAGAAAAATCATGATTTGTAATAATAATATGCTTATAATAAATATTTAGAAAAACAAATTTGAACTATATGAACTATTTGAACTCATAAATAAATCTTAGATACATGGCATTATGGGATAAAAGTCATATCAGAAGACAATTTACAGTGTTATATCATTTTTTAAAGGTTAAATGTAAGCATAACAATAATTTGATGTTTAGAATTACACACAAGGGTTCTTCAAAAGGTTAATGAAAAATGCATATTATAAAAAAAGTTGTTCATGGATTTCAAAATTTATTTTCACCAGAATAAACTCATACTAACTCATTATAACATGTCTGAACAGGATCTAGTTTGAGGCACTAAGAGGGATAAGACATTATTTTGATAAAAGCCTCTATTACAGCAACATAAATTCTGCTCAAATTGAAGCAACAACAAGCATGAGATTGATGGCAAAGTTTGGGTGGAAGAATGGTGAAATCATTGATGCTTTACAAAAAGTATATGGAGACAATGCCCCAGAGAACTCAGCAGTTGCAAGTGAATAACTAAGTTTAGAAAGGGGTGAGATGATGTTGAAGATGAAGCCCACAGCATCGGGCCATACACATCAATTTGTAAGGAAAAAATTAAATCTTGTTTATGCCCTAATTAAAGAGGACTGATGATGAACTGCAGAAACGAGAGCCAACATCATAGACATTTAAATTGGTTCTTCTTACACAATTCTGACTAAAAAATTAGTTGAGCAAACTTTCTGTGCAATGGATGCCCAAACTGTTTCACCCAGGTCAGCTGCAGAAAAGAGCTTCCAATGGAAATTTGAAGCACATGAGATCAAGACCCTGAAGCATCTATTTGAATAGCTGCAAGAGGTAATGAAACATGGCTTTACCAGTATGATCCTGAAGACAAAGCACAACCAAAACAATGGCTATCAAGAGCAGGATGTGGTCCAGTCAAGGCAAAAGGGGACCGGTCAAGAGCAAAGGTCAGGACAACAGTTTTTTGGATACTCAAGGCATTTTGCTTGTTGGCTTTCTGGAAGGCCAAAGAACGATAACATCTGCTTATATTTTGGGTAAGTTAGCCAAACCTTTAGCAGAAAAACACCTGAGAAAGATTCACCAAAGAGTCCTTCTCTACCATGACAATGCTCCTGCTCATTCCTTTAGTCAACCGAGGCCAATTTTTGTGACAGTTTCAATGGGAAATCTTTAGGCATCCACCTTACAATTCTGATTTGGCTCCTTCTGACTTCTTTTTGTTTTTGAAATATTAAAAATATCTTTAAAGGGTACTTGCTTTTCTTCAGTTAGCAATATTAAAAAAGACTACATTGACATTGTTAAATTTCTAGGACCCTCATTTCTTTAGGGATAGGCTAAATGGCTGGTATCAGTGCTTACAGAAGTGTCTTGAACTTGATGGAGCTTATGTTGAGAAATAAAGTTTATACTTTTTATTTTTATCTTTTAATGCCATCTTTACATGAACTTTTTGAAGTCCCCTCATACATAAGTGACTAAAATTAAAAACAAAGAATTGATAAACACAAAATTGGGTAGTAGGAAAAGCTTACCAATCCAGATTATTGGTAAAGTTTTAGTCTTTGGGCTACATCTTGGTTTCACAGGTATGCATTATATTAGCATGTTTTAAAATTCACATGCGTCTTACCTTTTTTATGCATTTATCAGATATTATACATAAAACTCAATAAAGGAAAAATTCATTCAAAAAAAGAAATTATTGCAGATGTAACAAACTAGAGGTTTTTGCTACATTCTGAAATCCCCCTTTGCTCTCTCACTATTTCAAATGTAAACTGCATAACTGCCCCACACAAACACACCAAAGCTCATAGGGGGAGGAGTATGGGGATGAGAACCAAAGATTAAGCAGTCATTTGTGGACAATGTGGACAGACGTAGAAGATGCTACTCTGGTGAATAAGAATTGAGTCAGAAAGTTAATGCAAACCCCAGTTCTGCCCCAGAGGGCAAAAATCGTAACTGCCTTTATCCACTCCGAAAGCCTTTGAAATAATAGCAAAAATATTTTTAATGGAATGATTCTAAATGCACAATGTTAAAGAGAAAAAGAAGAACCACATGAATAAATGATAAATTTTGAATTCCTTGAAAAAGGAAAGCAGTTCAACTATAATTGGTGGAGTAAAAAAATCATGCAAAACATAAAGCAGACTAGGGCGAAAACTCAAACCATTCTGGAGACACATCAAGTACAAAGTCAGTAGTTGTAAAGCAAGAGCAGACATTTTAGTCATCTCCCGAGTGGCCTTACAACAGCTGGGCAGGTCCCTATTTCCTGGCTTCAGCTTGCATTAAGGTAGTTGGCACTGATGATATCTTTCTCCAGGGTCAATTCACTGTCTTCAGACCCTGAAGCTAGTGAGTTAGATGGTGTCCTATTTCTTGTATCAGTAGATAGAGATTTTCTGAAGGAAAAGGAATGGGGAAAACCTACATGGAGAAGTAAAAAGACTGCCACACCTGGTTCAACAGCATTCTACACCTCCTCTCAGAGTAGAGCTCTTCTTTTCAATCAGGTACATGAAGTTTCTCATGCACAGATGAGCTCACTAAGTATTTAATCAAAATAAATATCAGAGAACAGGAGCACAAAGCTCCAGAAAAAGAATAATTAGCTCCAGAAGAAAATAAGTTACTAGTATACGTAGATATCATACAGCAGACCTACTCAGATTGACTTAAGAAAATAACTCAATAGCTTGGTTGAATTACTAAAGAAGGACTTCTTGAACTGGAATATTTAGGTATGAGATTTATCTAAAACACAGAGCCAAAGATTTTTTAAAAAAAGAAAAGGGAAAAGAAAGAAAGAGTGGACACATATCTGAGACACAGAGATCAAGTCCCCAGATTGAGAGGGCGTACTTAGAGCTGAGGATGGGTGGGAAAGAGCCCACACCAGACAAATTATAGTTAAACTCAAGAATTTCAAAGATAAGAAGAAAAGCCTAAAAACTTTCAGAGAGTAATCAACTGAAACAGATTGGCTCCCTACCAAAAAAAGGAAAAAAATAATAATTAGACACCTCAAAGGCAAAAGTGGAAATCACCACATTTGAAGCAATGTCTTCATGCTTAGGAAGGAAAATATTCAAAATTTTTAGAACTTTACCTCCTGCTAAACCAGCATTATAACATGAGGAAAAACAAAGATATTACCAAGTAGTCAGAGAGGGAGAAAATCAAAAAAAGAAAAATCATCAATCAAAAATAATTAGGACAGGACTAAAAAAGATAAGATTAAGTCCTGTAAGGGACTGAATTATGTCACCCCAAAACTCACTGAAGCTTGAATTGTGTCCCCCAAGTTTTACATATTAGAAATGTGGCCCCCATGGTGACTGTTAAGAGGGTGGGAAATCCTATTATGGTAATCGAAAGGTGGAGCCTTGAAGAGGTGATTAGTTTGTAGGACCACACTGTAGTGAATGAATTAAAAATGGTGGTCATGGCGTGGTTTGAAGGGCTTTTAAAAGGGAGAGCATGAAGAGTCTGTTTGTCTCTCTCTCTGCTCTGCCATTTTCACAATGTGATACCCTGCCATCACTGTCACCACCACCAAGACCTCCACCAGCTGTGTTCCCTGGACTTTGGACTTCCCAGCCTCAGAAAACGTAGGCAATAAATTTCATTTTCTTTATAAAATACCCAGTTCCATGTATTTTGTTATAAGCAACATAAATGGACTAATACAGGTCCAATTATATCAGCAATCTCTTTGTGTGTGTGTGTGTGTGTGTGTGTGTGTGTGTGTGTGTGTGTGTGTGTGTCTGTTTTGTGACCGGTAAGGGGATCGCAACCATTGGCTTGGTGTCGTCTGCACCGCACTCAGCCAGTGAGCGCACTGGCCATCCCTATATAGGATCTGAACCTGTGGTGGGAGCGCTGCTGCGCACCCAGCGCCACACTCTCCCGAGTGCGCCACAGGTTCAGCCCAGCAATCTCATTTATTATTATAACTAGTCACATCAAATCTCATATAATAACCTAAAATCATATACAAAAATTAAATTATTGTATTATAAAATCTCATATTTGGTTTAACAACGTTTGGTTTTATGATATATTTAATAGAAACAACATGAAATAAAAATAACACATACATCAACAGTATCTAGCCAAATACGTAAAAGGTTTTGCCTTCCTGCAAAATTGAAAATCCAAGTGACAGAGCTAGCTGATGTTATAGTCAGATAAACTTCTACTCTGTTGCACATTATACTTTTTATTTTTCCTATTGCTATCTGCTATGGATAGCACCCCCAAAGTTCATGTGGAAACTTAATGTGATAGTATTAAGAGGTGGGGCTTTAGGAGGAGGTGACTGAGTCATGAAGGCAGAACCCTCATGCATGAGATTAGTGCTCTTATAAAAGAGGTGTGAGAGAGCCGTTTGTCTCTCTTCTGTCCATCCTCCTCATGAAGACTCAGCATCTGTCCTCTCCAGATAACATGGGGTTCAAGGTGTGATCTTAGAAGCAGAGACTGGGCCCTCACCAGACACCGAGCCTACTGCTATCTTGATCTTGAACTTCCCAGCCTCCACAACCGTGAACAATAAATTTATGCAGTTTATAAATTACCCAGTCTCAGGTATTTTGTTTAGCAGCTCAAACAGACTAAGCCATTATCTGTACAGACAGAAAGCTTGTTTGAATTCTCTCTTATTAGCAGCACAGAAGGAATTCTTTAGAGACCCTCTCTCTGACCTCTTCATTTTAAAGAGGAGAAAAATGGGTGTTTGGAAAGATTGTGTGACTGGCAGGAGTCCAGGTCATCAGATTCTCACCAAGCTGTCCTGAAATAACCTCATACATTCTGTTTATTGCATAGAGAGTGACCTTAAAAAATCATGTGTCCAACCATTTCAAGAAGTTTGTTTCTACTAGAGACATAATCCAAATTCATTCCATCAGGAAGAGAGGTTTCTGACTTTTCTGAATTTGTTCTAGAAACAAATTCGAATTGGAAAAACTTCCCAATTTATTCAGGCAGCCCATTTTTGAGGTGTAGGGGAATGAGGTAATGATCTTTTTTTGTGACCGGCAACGGATCGCAACCCTCAGTGTCACGCCCGTACCAGACCGGGACCGGCAACGGGATCGCAACCCTTGGTGCTGCGCCCGCACCTCGCTCAGCCAGTGAGCGGGAACCGGTCTGTATGTGGGATCCGAAACCTCGGCGGGAGCGCAGCCGCGCTCCCAAGCGGCACACTGTAGCAGTGCACCACCGGGCCGGCCCAGGGCATGTTAAATGTGATGATTTATATGCCATGCTTTTCCAGTCAGCATAGCCGGCAGAACACCTATACCTTATATATTAAATACGATATCAGAAAAAGATTTCAGGAAATCCATACTCACACAGTCACTGCTGTTCGGTGTGATCGTTAGTGTATTTGAAATCCTCTAATGGGCTACATTGAGTTGACTGTGTGACTACGACAATAGCTTCAACTGAATATACTCAGAATGTTCCAAGAGGTTTCTTTATTTTGTCACAGAATGTCCTGACAGAACAGTATGAACAGTCAGCGATGGTAATTGTTGCAGTCATGAGCCTTACTTTAGCATTACTTCATATGCCATTCACGAGGTCACCCAAAGTGATGGATCAGGAGAACTATAAAGTCACATCAGTGTCCTCAAATGTATCAATTTTTTCAAAACCACACATAGCAATAAAAAATAAGAATTTAGCTGTAAATAATAGATATTTTAACTTTTCCCTTAGTTTTTTTTTAAAAAAAATTATACAAAATAAATAAAGAGGAAATCCTCTTTATCCTTTTTGTTATACTTAGTCCTTTAAAAATCTCTGAAACTGTTTTTGAAATAACTTTATTAACTTTTCCCTTAGTTTTTTTTTAAAAAAAATTATACAAAATAAATAAAGAGGAAATCCTTTTTATCCTTTTTGTTATACTTAGTCCTTTAAAAATCTCTGAAACTGTTTTTGAAATAACTTTAAAAAAAATCAATGCAAAAATCCTTTTGGTGTATTGTGTTTTGATAACCTCTCTACAAAAGCTGTTCTGGGCATCCTTCACCACTTGCCTGTGTGCATTATCTGTAATTGTCTTTTAATAGACTGAGACTAAATTATTAGAAAAAAATTGCATCACCAGGGAGGAAAGGTTGTCAGATACACTGAGATGTAATACATCAAGTGCTCAGGTGTCCGGTTTTATCTCGTAGGCTGTTTATTTTCAGGACACACATTTAAAAAAACAAAAGTTCTCAACCTTTCTAACCTGTTCTGATTTCAAATGAGCAAAGGAATGAGCATTAATACTAAGGAGAACAATAGAATTAGTAAGTCCTGAACAACAGCAACACTTTAGATAAAGGATTTGTGACTTAAAGGAAGATAACGCAAGTCTTCTTGACCAGGAGCAAACATTTTGCTCTCAAAACTAATTAAAAGTTCTCAAGAAAAGAGTTTAACAGTCAGGACTTACAATGGCTTCAAATTTTCCAAGAAAAATATGGTATTTGGTAAATGGAAAATTTTATGCTAGTCAAAGATCTATTTTTGTCTTACTCATAATCTCATGCATTCGGTATAACTGTAGAAAACAACTCTGCATGGCAAAAAAATAATGAAAATGAAAAGTTCAATATAATAATTAGAGGTCAAGAAATTTTTAATTAATTGATTTTTAACTCCTGATTAATCTCCTTTCAGCTGAACTCCATCCACCTTAGCCATTTTTTATCTCTGGACATTTTCTATCATCCAGCTCAGGATCAAATACCTTTCCATGACCACTGTCTCCTCTGTCATATTGTCTCTTCCATATTTTCCTATTAAATTTTCTCTTTTGAAATATAGCTCTATTATTATTTCCATGATCAGAATTGCATCTTCATCTGTATTCACCAAATGACAATCTCCTTGTCCTTTAAAACATAGATCATTATTCAGCTTCTCAATCTTGTAATTTTCTGAGTAAAAACTAGAGGACAGAATCTTGTTTCTGATGTAAATTGAAGCAGTCTATTCCAATCCACAATGACCTTCTCTCTTATCTCTGCCTTAAAAAATGCTTAAAATTACTAATATGAAAAGCCGCAGTATTTATGTTCTCCTTGAGCCAGTAATTTCACTTTTTGAAGTTTTTCCTTTGAAAATGTATGCAAAGATTTTATTACAGTGTTGTTGATGTTAAATAAGAATCATCAGGAACCTAATGTCTATCCCAGAGGAGTGGGTTAAATAAGTTATGATGGGATAATTCATTAACTATAAAATAAAGTAATAAAATAATATAATAAATAAATTAAAATATATTTTAAGTAAATAAAACTAAATGAAAAATTGTTCAGCATTATCCTATTTTTGTTTAAAACACACATTTTCAAGTATTTATACATTCTTAGAGAAAGACTGGAAAGTATTTCATCATACTCTAAATTTCATCTTTATTTACTGGGATGAAATAATTTTTTATTTTGGTTTTCTAAATTTTCTAAATTATTAATAATAAACATTTATATAAAAATAAAAATGTTACTTAAAAATACTTGTATTCTAGATTGGTTTCTTTTTTCTCTTATGGCAAGAGCTTTTATTTTTAAACAAGGCTCACCACTACAGAAAAGAACTCTTGAATTTTTTTTTTTCTTGCAAGGGACATGAGCAATGTCATGGATGAACATTTCTGTGCATATTGATAATCTTAGGTCTGTATTTAGTCTCAAAACCCAAGACAGAGAAAATGTGATATTCTTGATTTTATTTTAGTTATGTTTTCATCAATATGAATAAAACTTTATCGAAAGGGACTTTCAGATTGTTTTCTAGACTTAATCCACTTAGGAAAATGCTTAAAGATCAATCCTGTTTGTGCCTTTGTCCATCAAGTTCTTGAAGGCAAGGACTATATAAAAATTGACTTTGTATTCACTCTCACATCTAGGCTTATAGATACTGTTATGTGTTCAATTAAATACATTAAGATTATGATCGGATTTATGTCAATGTAACTTCATTGCAGAATTATTTCAAAATACACAGAAAAAATCATTTATAATGCTCCAACTCTCAGTAATCACTTTTAATATTTTGGTTCATAAATTTTCAGATTCTTTTTTATATTCATTTGGAGAATTCTGTGTCAGTATATCACGTGCCTTTATAGTGATTAAAATTTTTAAGCGATATGGTGTTTTTAATTTTCATGTGATGGAATTCATTTTTCCATCATTATATCTCCTGGGGTAGGGGTTGTGATAAACTACAGATATAACATAAATAACATAAATATATTATATATATTACGTTCTCCTTACATGTTCTGTTACTGTGATTTCTGTAAGTTTCTCTTTTATAATGAAATATGTAAACTATTTTAATGTCTTAATGAATCAGAAGTAGATATGAGTTTACTATTCTTTTAAATAGATTTTAAATAGATTTTCTTAATAATATTCGTCGAAATATCAGTCTGTTATGCACAGTCCCCTCAAGCTCAATCATCACCCTCCTCGCTCTCAAAAACTGTGCCATCTTTTTCCTTATCCAAAACACTAATATTATCAAATAATATCTTTGTCAAATTTCTTCTTCAACTATGTATGGTATGAAGATAAATAGTCTTATAAGATGGGTTATTCAACCAACCATTTGAAAGCCATTTCTCATGAATTCCTTGGCAGCAAGATTAAATTTCCTTCCCCCCTTCCTCTTTATCCTTGTCAATTTTTAACTTTTATTAAAACATGTTTCTAATTTCCTTGGTTTTACTAAAAAGAAAAAAAGGAAATACAGCTTTAAAAAAATCTATACTGTTTGTTTTCAAAAAAAGGAAGAAAATGTTTGATAAGAAGTGTATTGAATGAAGTCACTTCCTTCTGAGAAGTAAAAAAGTAACACAGTGGCTGATCAAAGATTACATCTGAGAAATGTGAAATCTGGTTCATAACTCAGATGGCTCAAAAGCTTCAGCCTGATTTGGCAGGGAAAAATTGTATAACTTGGGAAATGAAAATAATTTCTTCTCTAGTTCATGAGAAGAATTTTCTCTCAGTTTAATATCATTTGGAAAATTTTCAGGGCAAATTATTTATGCCAACTGTGAAAGAAGTGATGAAATTTGGATAAGCTTCTTTCATAGATTAGACAAATTATACTCAAACTAGTAGATGCCCTGGGAAGGCAATCAACATTAGGGCTAATAAAAAGCTTGAATAGTATAAAAGGGCTGGAGGAGGTATTGTAGAACCTTTCTAGCACTTATGAGAGGTAAATTAACACCAATTGCTAAACATAGAAACTGGATAAATTTCAATATTCATTTAGAAATTAATTTTATGATGCTGTCCTAAGTATTAAAATACAGGTTATACTTAAATCATTCAAAGTTTGGCATGTTCACACATGTGCACAAAGTATTTGATAGATATTTACACACTGGGAGACACAATTATGGTCTGACTTTGGAGTTTTGGCAGATCTGGGTTCAAATTCTGGCAAGTTTCCCTACTAGCTTTTTTTGGGTGCGTGTGATCCGAACCCTCGGGCGGGAGCGCCGCCGCGCTTCCCAAGCGGCGCACTATCCAGTGCGCCACCGGGCCGGCCCCTCTACCAACCCTTTTGATTCTTTCTGAACTATAATAGTTCATAAAATAAGCAATAGGAGAGTCTTTATATCTTATAAGCTTTGGGGAGAAGACACCAATGGTGGCAATTTTTATAAAAAATGTGCTTTAATAGACTAAGTGGATCCATCAAGTATAGTAGTTAAAACACACACATGCATGCAGAAAGAAGACAAATCTTTTTTTCCACCAACAATGCTCTTTGCTGTTAGTTTTTTAAAATTTTCTTTCTTATCACACTGCATAAGTACTTAAATTTTTCTCAATAAATGTTTAATATGGTAACATATTGATATATTAATGAATTCATTCTGAATTCCTGGATTTTTGTTTTTCTATGCCTGGCCCTTCCACCAATCGGAGTAAATCTTCATGTTGAGGCATTTTGAGGATAACTGATATTCTTGCCTTTGAATACCAAAAATACATTCTTGAAATTAATAGCAGAACAAATAATCTTGAAACCAGAAGACTCTGACTTTCAAGAGTACATCAAATCATGATGGCCTAAACCTTGAAGAAGGCAGGAAATAATGTTTGGCCCATAATCAACAGATTGACAAGAGGATATGTATATGACAAAGGCAAAAACAGTAGTAATCAAATTCTAATAATCAACTGATTGGATGTTTACTTAAAGGATCCCCACAGTAAATAATGGGATGGCAGAGGATGCTTGAAAGCTGTGAAAGGTAGAGAAAGAGAACTAAAAGAGAAACGTATTGGATTTCATAGTTTCTGAGTGAATTTGATGCAAAAACAATCCTTATTTTCTTTACAAAAGAAAGTTTCATCTGTTTACAATGTGTGTATCAAATAGCTGAATTTATAATAACCTGTTTACATGCTGCACAACTGAACTATGCTGAAACCCAGTTTAACAAATTATAGCAGTTTATTTGTTAAACCAACCAATGTAGTCATTCTATGTAATTTGGAATCTCTCTCAATCACTTGTCAAAAGCATGAGTGTTTGATTTTATTTTTAAAAATTTCACTAGGAACTATTTGAAAATGATCAAACTATAAATGATTCAAGTTTATCATAAATAAGAAGTGGGAGAACAACTGAATATATCAAATTTTACAAAATAATTTTCAATGGCTTCTGCTTTATGATTCCCTAGAAGCTACTAATTTTCTATGAAATTAAGACCATAAAAATCTATACAATCCAGAAGATCACATAGCCCATCAAATTCCTTGCTTTCTCAATGACCCTATTACTGATCAGATACTTAAATTCTTCTCTGGTCACCATGACTATTTGCAGTGTTCTCAGTATTATAAAATTATGAATGCCCTTCATCATTAGGTTGAACATTCAATTAATCAAGTGCTATTCTCATTTTCTTTAGAAGAATTATGCTAGAAAACACATTTAGCTCTGCCAATTTTCTTAGAAGCATATAATAGTAATCAAACTTACTAAATACAGTCAGGGTCTTCTAATCTATACTACTTCAGAAATAACTGCATGAAAATGAAGTATCAGAATTTATTTTATATTGTATGTGTTTTAATAACTTAGTTTAGCTATAGATATATTAGCATGTATCTAATATGTTAGTTTAGCTAAAAATAGTTAGCATGTACCTAAAAATTTGTCCATTTTGGGCCGGTCCGGTGGCGCACTGGAGAGTGCGCCACTTGGGAGCGTGGCGGCGCTCCCGTTGAGGGTTCGGATCCCATGTGGAGACCGGTTCCCGCTCACTGGCTGAGCGCGGTGCGGGCGCAACGCCGAGGGTTGCGATCCCGTTACCGGTCAGTAAAAAAGACAAAAAAAAAAAAAAATTTGTCCATTTCATCCAGGGTTTCAAATTTGTTGGCTTATAAGATATTTGAAAGATGCTAAAATACTTTTTACTAAGTGATAGATACATGCATGGAAAATTAGGCTCAACTTGCTATAAAATTATTTCCAAGCTAATAATTGAGCTTGATTTTTCAAGCATGTAATTGTCACTTAATAAATTCTGCACCAGCCCACTCACAGTGCTCTGGCCTTCTGAAAGAGTTAAAAGAGCTTCCAAAACTGAGTAATTTACTCCCAAGTTATAGCTTATGCCTTCGGGAAAATATGGATCATAATGCATCCTTGTCTTGTTCCCATTCTTAAGAGGAAAGCTTTCAACTTTTCCCTATCCAGGATGATACTGGCAGTAGGTTTATCTTATATGGCTTTAACTGTGTTGAGATATTTTCCTTCTATACCTAGTTTGTTGACAGTCTTTATCACGAAAGGATGTTAACTTTTGTCAAATGCTTTTTTAACATCTATTGAGATAATCATATGGCTTTTATCTGTGATTTTGTTGATATGGTGTATCACATTTATTGACTTGTGTATGTTGAACATCCATGCATCCCTGGGATGAATCCCACTTGATTGTGGTGTATAATTTTTTGGATGTGTTGCTGTATTCTACTTGCTAATATTTTATTGAGGATTTTTGCATCTATATTCATCAATGATATTGGCCTGTAGTTTTCTTTTTTTGTTGTATCTTTGTCTGGTATTGGTATCAGGGTAATGTTTGCCTGATAGAATAAGTTTGGGAGAATGGCCCTTTTCATTTTTTTGGAATAGTTTGAATAGAATTGATATTAATTCATCTTTAAAGGTTTGGTAGAATTCAGCAGTAAAGCCATACAGTCCTGGACTCTTCTTTGTTGGGAGACTGCTGATTACTGCTTCAGTCTCTTTATTATTGGTCTGTTCAGGTGTTCTATGTCTTCTTGGTGCAATCTTTGTAGTTTGTATGTGTCCAGAAATTTGTCCATTTCCTCCAGGTTTTCAAATTTGTTGGTGTATAGTTGTTTATAATAGTCTGTAATGATTTTTTTGTATTTCAGTGATATCAGTTGTAATGTCAACTTATTCATTTCTAATTTTTGTTATTTTTATCTTCTCTCCTTTTTTTAGTTAGCCCACAAATTGCTTGTCTATTTTGTTTATCTTCTCAAAAAACCTACTTTTTGTTTCTTTGATCTTTTGTATTGTTTGTTAGGTTTCTATACATGGGAATTAAATGACATTCTACTGAATGACATATGGGTCCAAGAAGAAATTAAACAGGAAATCAAAAAATTTATTCAAACTAATGAAAATAATGACACATTATAAAATGTTCATTATTTACTGTTACTGGATAACCTAAGCTTATTTAGATAAAAAGGCATTCTCCTTTATCTAAGTGTACATATGCTCTTCCCCCACTCTATTAAGAACAAAAACACGTTCATGTTTAATTTCTCCATGTCTTTCAACATTAACATTAATAGTCAATACTTCAGCTCATGTAGCATCTTCACCTATAAGGTATAGCCTACAAATTTGTAGGTCTGAAGTAATTAATCAGTAAAATCCCCAAGTTTTGCATCTCAGAAATTATAGTACCATCCATGTTTTTATACTATGTGGAATCCTTTCTGTATTTTCTATCTAATGCAAAATCTACTCTCCAGCCAAAGGCAGGAGGACATAGAGCTTTGCTTATCTCCACAAACTAGGGAGGAGTGCAAAGGCAGCAAGCAGAGAAAACTCAGACTCTGATAGAATCAACCCCTGCAAAATAGTACATCTCCTACTTTACTGAAAAGTGAGAAAAAGAGGCAGTAGGTTTTGCATGTCACATTGGAATAAAGACGAACCTCATTCAGAATTTAATTGATGATGTCTGTTTCTCATTATCTGGGTTTTTGGCAATGACAATTTTTTGCAAAATAAATAAAGTATAACCTTAAAATTATGTCTGAATGTGTTAATTAACCATTAGTACATAACTATTTCCTAATTTTAAAAATGCTCTAATCATATACATTTCCATTCAAGTGAATTCAATATTTTCTAAGCAATCTTTGGTAATCAAGAAAATCTTAGGATATTTATTTTTAGTTTTGTTAGTATGAAGCTCTTATAAACTATGAGGATTTATTACTATATCAACTTTAGTAGAAGAGAGATGCATGACCAGAGGGTGGAGAACCAACAAGCCAGAAAGGCAGCAGATCCATTCGGCTTGCTGGGAGGCCATCACTTCCTCAGCACAACCGATGGGCTGCCAGCAAATGTCAGAATGAAACATGCCAATGCCTCCCAGGGCTCTAAGCCACAGACGTCTTTTTTATCTGGCTCTCCATGGAATTTTGAATAGAGCATCGCAAGACAAATTGTTAGAGCCTTTGTGTCTCCTTTTTATTGTTAATGTGGTTATTATGTTTACAGAGAAAAAGACCTTTTATATAACATAAAACACTTTTTGTGTTACTTTCAACTAATGTTTTATGTGTTTTGAAGACAATTCATACTAAATTGACATACAGAGCCTAGAGTGCAATTGAATATAATTTTGTCCAATTGCCAATTAATCAGGAGTTAAGAGCACTTGTGCAGAGAATTGGCCAAACCCTCCAGTCAGAAGAAAGAGGGAAACTTCTTTGTCATGTAAATGAAGGCATTTCCTATTGAAGAAAAAATGTCATAGAAAATGAATAAGCATTAACATCATATTACCCAGGTCATTTAATTTTGTTTTCTCCTCTCATAAAATTTGTCACAGAACAAGTACATGATACAGGATGTATGTGCACTACTGCTGGTAACTTAACTATCTGGATGATTTAGGGATTCTTCTTGAGTAGGACATATCTTTTCCTTTGATGCTTTGAAAATTCAAGCAGATTCTGTCACCTCTCTTCAGTCATAGTCACTTTCATTTTAGTCTTCTTACTTATGGGGCCTTAACTTTAGTAGAGATGTTATTTCCTACTTCAAGGAGAAATAGTCTCTGTCAAAATATAATTTTGCATTTGCATAGAAACGATTTTAACAATTATTCACAAGCACAACAAAAACTTTGGGCAAAGTGAAATGTCATCTTTTGCTACAGTATGAATGTGGCCACAGTCGTATTACAGGTCCAAATACAAGTCATATTCTGCCTTAAACAGCTAGTCTCTTGTCTGCCATTAAAGTGTTCTCATGTAATCAAGAATAGCATATTTTCAGTGTCATACAGGCTGTAACTTCATTTGTCTCTTGGGCACTTGAAGAATATGCTTGAACTTAAGGATTTTTTGGAAAACATCCTAAGCAATGGGATAGAGGTAGCAGGACTGATATATTTACTTTACTATCTTTTGTTTTCAATAGCATACTGTGGATAACATTGCTATCAGTATGTGCAGGGAGGGTTAAAAAGGCCAGCAAGGAAAGACAGGCAGTAGTTTCCAGCTGCATACAAATGAAGACTGATTTTGCTTTGTTCCTAAACTAGAACTTAAGGTCACTTTTCTCTTTCCTCCTCCCCAAGATTTACCCACAGTGAACCGCCAAGTTCTCTCATGGTTGTGGCTGTGTCGTGCCTGCTGCTTTTCTACTGCAGTGTCTTTGCATCCATTAAATTTGGGTTCTTATGAAAGCTGACAATGTGTCTTGCCTTGCAGCCTTCTGGGGCTTCTTTTGCCCACCCTGTCTAATGTAATTTCATTTTACCTGCAGTACAGCAGCTGTTTATGTATCCTTTTCTCATCCATCCTCCACACATTAGCACAAGTTCTATATTTCAAGGGAATAAAATAGTGTCTTACTGCTAATAGAAAGCTGTACTCCAGGAATTCATTTGTAGAGAATGTGTACCTGAATTTTAAAAATCATTAGAACCTAGGCACAACACCGAGGGTTGCGATCCCATTACCGGTCAGTAAAAAAGACAAAAAAAAAAGGAAAAAAAAATCGTTAGAACCTTGCTTAGAACTTACAAAACACTTTTATATTTCCCTAATTTTTGCCATCATCACCAACAACATCACAGATATACAATGGAGCAGTTACTTTTTGGGGAAGGCACTGAGCTAAGGGCTTTATGAGAATCATCTCATGCAATATTGCTCTCAAGAAAAAATACAAAAGATGAGAGAGGTATGGTGAGAAAATTCATGATTAGAGCACACAGCTGTCTTTCCTGGAGTCATAAAAATTGGTAAGCTTGTGAGACAAAACTGTGTGAAAAGTACTAAGTGAAATTTTTTGAGTTGCTTGAAATACAAATGAAATTACTGACAGAACCAAATGTTTCACTTTACTACACCTGTTTCCTCTTCTTTATGACACATATAGTAGGAATATTTTCTTTATATGCTTAAGATTCAAATGAGTTAATATATTTAATATGCTTATAACATTTCCTGACACAGAGTGAGCATTTAATAAATGTTGGCTATTTTGCTGGTTTAGTTTGGAGCTCAAAGCTTTAATGATATTGTTATCTTTGGGATATCTAAAGGAGAACACTAATCATCATAATTTGTTCTAAGTAATGTATTTCAAGTGTTATTAATTACTGTTAGGTCCCTGCAACTGAGAACATGACTTTTAGAACCCCCCAAACCCCTTCCCTTTCGTTTCTCTAAGTTCCGTTCTTCAAGGTCTCGCAGGCTGTATGCAGAATGGAATATTGTAACTGTCTTCCTAGGCTAGGCCAGATGCCAGTCTTATCCATATAAAAAAGACACCCTTCTGCCTCTCTGGGCTGACACCACTTTTTGGCTCAGCCCAGCAGGTCTGCTTGCTAATAAAGTCCTTTTCTACCTTTGTCTGGCTAGGGTCTCCTTCCTCAGAGACCTTACAATTACTTTACACTAATTTATAAATTTGGTAAACATTTTCGAGTGCCCATGATAAAGAATTAAACTTCAGGGAGATTTTTCTTATGAATATATTTGCACTATATTTCTCCTTACGGTCAGGCTTATTTTTGCTATATTAACTCAACTCTATCCATAGAATTGTGTGTAGTCTTCATAACAGCTCATTAAATAAATGTCACACTGTCCACATTGTTGCCTTATAAAGACAACTGTTGAAAACTTTGCATGATGATCAAAGTCATAAGCAGGATTTAAATCAAATTATTTAGCATCTTAACTATTTTTGCCATGAAAAAGCAGAAGAGTGAAATAATCTGAACTTACACTATTCTGATTTATTTTACTGGAAAGAAAGAATGAACCAGATGTGAGTAAATTTTAATGGAGAGTAGCTTTAAGATGTATCAGAATGTAGGGGAGCTTCCAAGTTTCCTTACAAATCCCAGATCTGCTGACAGCATCAAACACTTCAACAAATCAGATAGAATCAGATGTGGATATTTATGTGGAAGAAAAAGGTACAATAACACAAAGAGATTATAAAAATAGAGAATATTTTTTATGAGTAAGATGAATGCTCTCGAATGGACTGAGAAATCATTCCAACAATTTTACGGTTGTAAAAAATATACCTTTTCTTTATAGTAATAAATATAAAATGCTAGATAGTAATTCCTACGGAATCATTTTTATTAAGATTAATATGAAAATATTACTTAAAATATTCACACTAATCTTCCTTGTTAACTATCATTTATTTTTTTTAAATTACTTACATATTAATCTTTATACTTTGGGCAACTAATTGTTTGAGATAACAAAAATACTGCCATCCTTTAATTGATGAATAATTCTCAATTGTTCTTGTTCTGTTTCTCCTAATAGATTCACATTTTAGATTTCAAAATGAAATTAGTTTAAGCAATATGATGAAGAGAAAGTTCAGTGATTTTAGAAAATTCCCAATCATTTTCTCTTCAAATATTGCTCCTTTCTTCTGAAACTCTAATAAGGTGGATCCTGTTCTGGCCCATAGTTTGTTTCCTGTTTTATTTATCTCATGGAAGAGGCAGGTAGAGGCCCTTGGAGATTTTCTACAGAGGAATTACAGGCTATTGCTTTTTGGAGCAGAGAAAAAACCTGAACTTTTGTTTAGATTATGCACTACCTCAATCAGGATAGAAAGTACAGCATATATAAGGCAAAGATGAAGAAATATTTCTAGATTTCTGATGTGCCTATTTGGGAAATTGAACTTAAATTTAGTAAGAATGGCATATTGATTTTATGTTCAATGATATACATACTGATTTAACTTTTTCTATTTTTCCATTTATTTGTGGCCCCATGGCAGGAAAAAAATAAAGAAAGGAAAGAAAACCAATAAAATTAAAAGGCAGCCTTGCTGAAGATTACCTAAGAGAAAAGCAATTATTTATAAGCCTCTGTAGAGATTTTCAAAGTCTTTGTTCCTCTTTTTAATTTCCCAAAGTTCTGACATTAGTTTTGCAACATACATCACACCATGGTAAAATAAACAGTTTTAATAAAAAGATACATGGTGTATTTCTCTGAGGAAAGGTAATAAATGGAATATAAATCCACTGAGGGTAAAATAAATAATGAAATTCCTTTCAGAATAAAATGGAAATGACAAATATGTATTTTGTAGTCATTCAGAGTAAAAAAGTAGAAGCATCTTCAAATAAGTACATGCTCTTTCAAAACAACATCTATGACGCAGAAAGAGTACATATGATTCCTTATCTTAAATAGTCTTCCAGTATTGAAACTGTACAGAGTCATCTTTTCAGATGTATATTCATATTCCCATTGGACTTTTAAAATAATGTGTTGAGAAAATAGAATAGTTTGGTCAGAGCCCTCACCTCAGGTCCAGTTGGGTGTGGTTCAGCACGTCCTTTGTAAGCAAATTGTGTGTGTGTGTGTGTGTGTGTGTGTGTGTGTAGTTAGTGTGCATGCGTGCCAATGTATCTTTTTAGTTTTGTTGCTATTCTTGTGTTCTTGAGAGAGAGAGAGAGAGAGAGAGAGAGAGGAGTTTTAGTGAAGCAGGTGGCCGGGCATTGGCCTCAGGCTCCCGCCCTGCACAGCCACGCTTTTCCAGACCTGCAGCTTCCAAGGACCTTTTGGCTGGTTACCTAGCTCACAGACTGTGTGAAGGGATCTGGTGACCCAGCCTGGCGTGTGAGGGGTCTGGGGACCCAGCCTGGCATGTGAAGGGTTTGGGACCCAGTCTGTGAATGGGCTTGAGGGGTCTGTGGTCTCCAGACCCAGCTGTAGCTCAACTATCAGCCCAGTCGGTTCAGGATTACCGGCGGGTAAAAGAGCCGCAAGTGGTCGCCTAGCTTTACAGTTGGCGTCAGGAACAGGATTAAGAGCTAGACAACTGGCGCTGTGAGGATTCCAGACAGTCGCCTTTGTCGTAGCCAGACATAATGTCTTTTGACTCAGCACACAACATTTCTCATATCTCTATAAGACTGAAAGGTACAAATGAGCAAATAATACAGCTTAATTTCTTTCACTAGAAAATGTTGTACCCCCCACCAAGTTAACACCTGTGATATTACAGAATAATTGTCACTACCATGGGAGACTGAAACAAATATGGCACTGTTAAAACCAGGAAAGTCTCAATGCGCTTTGCCCTTGACATCTCTGGGGGTCTATGGCTTGTAGATGGTAAGTGCACACTTTATCATACGGATAAAGTTTAGTGCTATTAAAACTTATGATAAATTTAGTGCTATTGAAACATATGATAAATCCCCTGCAGAGGGTTTATAATGAGAAAATAATGAAAAACAGGAGCTTGAGAAACCTGAAAATTGAGACATCAGATAAAGGATGAACTGGCAAAGGAGACTAAGAAAAGCAGGCCAGAATTACTGTTGATTGAAAAAACCATGAAGAATATAGTGTCACAGTAGCCAAGGAAAGTGTTAGAAGTGGTTAAAAGTGTGAAACATTCTAAAATTGTAAATATAGTCATGACTGGAGTGCATGAATAGGACTGGCTGTATGTAGGTTATCAGTGACCTTGACCAGAGGTATTTAAGTGAATGGTGTGGGTGGAACTCAGACAGCTGCACAGTGAAATGGAGGTGGGAAAGTAGAAAGTGCATCTGTGAATATACTCTTTTAAGAAACTTGACATTCCATTGAAGCAGAGAAATAGGAGCATGGCAACAAAAAATGAAGAGTTAAGAAGAGCTTTTAATTTCATTAATATATTCAACAAATTTAATTAAGTGTCTTCTATATTCCAGACCTCTTCTAGGTCATGGGGATACAATACTGACCAAGAATGAGACAACTCGTCCTCATTGAGCTTATTTTTAATGGTGGGAGACACTAGAAAATAATCTAGAGGAATAGGTAAAATATATATGGTAATATATTATCTTAAGATCAGTGCTAATGAAAAAAAAAAACAGAATCAAAGAGGGGTTATATGAAATGCCAGTTGAGATTGGGGAGATGCCTCATTGAGAAACTGGCTTTTGAGTAAAGACTTAAAGGAAACGAGAAAGCTATCTCGTGGAGAAGAGCATCTCAGTTGGAAGAACTGAGATGTGTACTGATGTGTTCCAACGACAGAAAGGAGGCTACTGTGGCTGAATGGAGGGGAGAGGAAAAAGAAATCAGATCAGGCAGATAATGAGGTGCAGAACATTCACATTCCCATGGGCCATAGTGGAGAATTTGCCTTTTACTCTGAGACAGAAAGACACTGAAGGATTTTGAGCAGAGGCAGGACATGCTAGGACTTACCCTTTAACACGATCACTTTGACGAGGTGTTATGAATCCTCTTGAAAGGCAAGGGCAGAAGTCAGGAGATCAGTAGGGAGCCCATTTCGAAACTGCCTCTCAGCATACGAAGAAAATGAAAAATATGTATTTTGTAGTCACTGAAGAGAGAGAGCGTGGTGTTGAGATCAGAGTGATGCCTGTTAGGGTTGGTGAGAAGTGACAGAATTCTGAATAGATTTTAAAGTTGAGCTGACAGGACTCACTGACAGGATGGGTGAGCTCTCTGAAGGAAAAGGAGTCGTCAA
Organism: Galeopterus variegatus; assembly: GCF_000696425.1. NCBI lineage: Eukaryota > Metazoa > Chordata > Mammalia > Dermoptera > Cynocephalidae > Galeopterus > Galeopterus variegatus. The sequence continues at coordinate 90,286 of NW_007729387.1, read as the reverse complement.
AGGTGGTGACAAAGTTTTTAAAATCAGAAATGGAGAGAATTGAGCTGCTATTAAATATGATGTGGACGGTTGTGAGGGGAGCAGTTTCTGGAAGGAAATGGGAATATTGGAAGCTCAAATTTTGTTAAATTGACCATGACCATTGGACACCCAAGTAGAGATGTCAATCAGATAATTATTGGATACACGGGCCTGAAGTTCAGGGGAGACATAGGGGCTGGATATGTAAATGTAGGAACCATCAGATTATAGATGATAATTTAAACAATGAGATGAGGTGAAGTCACCTAAGCAGTAAGCATTAATAGAAAAGGAAAAGAAGTCAATAACTGAGATCGCAGTTATACAGAATTTAGAGGTTAACTCATGAGAAGGAACTTGGACAGAGAAGAGCAGTGATCATAAAAACGCAAATTAAAACCATGTAGTGCTTTTAAAAAAGAGGTTAGCTTTTTAAAAAATCTGTCATTATCGAGCATTTGCAAATACATAAAAAAATGGATAAAACTGCACATTGCTGATAGGAATACAAATGATAAACTTAAGAAAATAATTTCTCATTATTTTGCAAATATGACAAAGAGCATAAGCTGCCACTCTGCAATCCCTCTCGTATACTCTAGGGAATGTGTGTACACGTCACCAGAAGACATATACAAGAACCTTTGTAGCTGCTTCTAGTAGTAAAAGCCCCAAACTAGAAACAGTCCAAATGCTCATTTAGAATGGATAAATAAATTGGAGTAAATTTATACAAAATTAGCACAGAAAAAAGGAAGTACAGTTATAAGAAACAATATAGATGATTCTTAGGAAGATATTATTAAGAAAAAAGCAAATCTCATAGACTGCATAGAATAGTTTATATTTAAATATGATTAATTACTAGTCAACATGAACATTAAGGTCACAAACATACTTTGTAAATTTACAAATAAAGCAATGAAAGGGCCGAGCCCGTGGCGCACTTGGGAGAGTGCAGCACTGGGAGCGCGGGAGCGCTCCCGCCGCGGGTTCGGATCCCATATAGGGATGGCCGGTGCGCTCACAGTGCTCACTGGCTGAGCGCGGTGCAGCCGGTCTCAAAAAGGACAAAACAAAAAACAAAAAAACAAAAAACAAATAAAGCAATGAAATTATAAACACTGAATTCATGATAGGGGTTCCACCTAGGGAAAAGAGACGTTATTGGGACTGGGAGGCACATATAGAAGACTTGAGAGATAATGGCAAATTGTGTTTCTAAAACTAAATAGCATATACAAATTTATTACTACTATACCTCCGTACATCCCCCACATGATTTACCAATATCAGTGTGTATCTACTTGATATTTAATAAAAAGAAAAATAAGTCTTAAAAAAATCTATAAATTGCCATTATTTAAAATAGATGTAATTTACATATAGGTCAATCCCTTATATTATACAATATTATAATTTCATGCAGCTCTTCTTTGTCAAATTTATGGTAGCTGTAATTTCACATTAATCTATAAAAATCTTTTTATTACTATCTCCATCCCATAAGATAATACACTCCACAAAATCTGAAGCTATATTTTTCAACCCTTTTTTATATAACAAATGTCTAAAATTTTAGAAAGCTTTTAGTAAATATCATTGTATGTACATATATGTGAATGAATGAATGGATAAAAATACTAACTTGTGCAATACATTCATCTTAAAATTCTTCATACTTTATGACTGTAGTATTTTAGGGCTTAAAAATTAAATTATTGGCCACATCTGAATAAGCCATTTATTTTCCCATAATGATGTTGCAGTTCAAATTCAAGTATGTGCAAAGGTTTTTGTACATTCTGCTGAGCAAAGCAATATAATTTCCAATCATCTCTCATTTATTCAGCAATCGATTGACAAGTCACTATGATGTGGTGGGCCAAGTTCAGGGCACCTGTGATCCTGCAGCACACCATGCAATGTCCCTGTCTTCACGAAGCTAATTTTAGTGGAGAAGAGATTAAAATCTAAACAAGAAAATTAATGTGAAAAGCTCATTTGATGTTAGGTGCACTGGAAAAAACAAAATAAAGCAATGGGATAAGAAAAAGCCTGAGAACTAAGGGCTGCGAGGGCTTTTTTGGGTTGGATGGTTGAAGAGTCCTCATATTTGAGATGAGACCTGAATGAGGAAGAGGAATCAGCCATGCAGAGATCTGGGAGAACTGCAACTCACATAGAAAGAATACAAAGAACTGGGGCAGGAAGTAGCTTGGCAAATTCAAATGCACAAAGGCCAGTATGGCTATAGCAGTCTTAATGACAATAGTCAAGGAAAGAGAGGTACGAACGGAATGGATCATGCAGGTTTTACAGACCTGGTGAAACATTACGAATACATTCCATTTGCAATGGAATGACATTGAAGAATTTTAAATAGGGAAATAACATGTGCAGAAGGGGCTATAAAAACACAAGACAGGAGGGCCAGCCCGGTGGCGCACTGCTACAGTGCGCCGCTTGGGAGCGCGGCTGAGCTCCCGTCGAGGGTTTGGATCCCACATACAGACCGGCCGCTCACTGGCTGAGCGAGGTGCGGGCCCAACACCGAGGGTTGCGATCCGTTGCCGGTCACGAAAAAAAAAAAAAAAAAAAAAAAAAAAGGAAAACACAAGACAGGAAAAAGTATTATAGTTATATTTTTGAAGAAGAATACCCGTATGGGTGACAAGTCTTATTTTGTTTGGGTTTGTGGTAATTTATCATGCTGTCCCAGAAAAATTATTATTTCCCATGTTGGATAATAAATGTTCTGGTCTTTCTGGTATTTGTTCATATATTGGCAAAACTTCCTAAAATATTTAAAACATTGCAAATGAAATATTTTTCTTTCATTCTATTTCCCAAAAGATAGAAAATGATAGATCACTCCACCTGGATCTAACATGGTACTTTGTACTAGACCTCTTTCTCACTTCCACTCCAGGGTTAGGATTTTATGAATTATATTATTTCACATGAGGTTAAGACGAGACAGTTCTAAACCTGTTTCAAAGAATTATCCAAGTGGATTCTAAATCATCTTTTTATTATCCTTGCAGATGCTGCTGACTTGTTTAGATAGGAAAGAAGTATCAAACTCTTTTATTAGCTTGGACAAAAGTGGAAAAGCAATAAAATGCCCAGAAAAGTATCACACAGGGGCAATAAGGTTGTGATAAAAATGACTGGGATTTTGTATTCATATTTGCTGTTTGGCATCTGGTGCTTAGAAAACAGGCAAGGGGGCCTCATATTATAGATAATAAATTATTCAAAACCTTGGGTTGTAAAAGTTAAGCACTGAAATCCTAAGTATTCCCTAAGTATTCTTTCTTTTCTACCCCTCTCTTTCCCACTTTCCTTCTCTACTCTGTAACTAGAACTTAAACTATGTAAAAAAGAATCTGAAAAGAAAAAGCAAAACAAGAGGCGGCTTACTTCCACCAGAGCAGCGAACGGCAACAAAGCTGCAGGCATTAAAATCCAGAGTACTTAAAAATCTCAGAAATCTAATCCAATTGAAATTTTCTAGGAACCAACCCACACACTTGCCCCTGGCAGTTTTAGATGTTTTGCTATTTACATATCTACTGCAGTCACAGTCACACAACTTTTCTTCTGAGTTTTTAATATTTTGATTTTATTGGTTGTAAAGAGTCTGAAATATAAAACTTATTGATATAGGGTCTAAAATATAAGTAAGGTGGAAATAAACTGTTAACATAGTTGTAAACAAAAGGGAAAAAATGTAAATATCACACTCAGCTGCATATCCTACAAATAACTCTTAGATTTCATCTGGACATAATCGTCCCATTCCCACTTTTAACCCACTGGAACTGTTATTTTTCTCCTGGGAAGGCACCTTTACAGGGCTCTCATTTTGGCTCTGTGATGGCTTTACCATTAGGAAAATCATTGATTCTAAACTATTATTTTTGGAGAAGTCAACCTGAGGTAGGAATTATCCTTCTGAAACAGTTTTCCAATTGGGTCAATAAAATTCATTATAAAAAAAAAGTTCAATAATATCCAGTTACCTCAAGGTAAAACCTCAATATATTACATATTATAAAAACATCATTTCACAGACCAACCATTCTGCTTTTATTTCCACTGCTAGCCCCACAGTCAACCCAAAGCTCAGCCACATGCACCTGCATACTTTACATTTTTGCTCATTGTATTTCTCTTCCAATGTTTGTCTTCTAAGACGATATTAAGTACTCTCCTTTCTTTGAAGGCTGCTGTGACTTTGAACCCCAGGGAAGAATGAATTTCTCCCTGTGCCATTTTTCACTTCGCCAACATTGGGGGAGGTGGCATGAATATCCATTGAGCACTGGATCTGCTGTGGTGGTATCAGCTGTGTGACAGCATTAATTCTCAGGCGTGTGCTGTGTGAGGTGGATATTGTTTCTACTACCATGCGGTGAAAGGTATTGAGACTCAGAAAGGCGATAAGCATTCCAAAAGTTAAACAGAGCTGTTAGGAGAGGAGGCTATGATTCACCCTCAGTTTGGACTGATTCCACACCTTGCACATTTCCATTATGCAGCTCCATCCTATCATATTTTACTATGGTTATTTTTCTAGTCATTTCAGTAGGCTCACTTAACATTTGTTTGTGCAGAGAAAGAGGCCCACATATTTATGTCTGAAATATCTAAAGTTCTGAATGATCTCTAATGCCTGGCCTGGGTTCCACCCAATGCCCTGCAGCCAGCTCAGCAAGTATCACCCTGTCACACCCAGGCTAAAGCTAAAGGGGCCAGGTTCCACCACCCCTTGCCTCCCTGCAGCCCCGCAGCTCATGAGCCTCCACACTACCCACTACTTGCTGGGGCAGGGCCTGCAAAAGATGAGCCCAGGACTGGATCTGCCTGAACCAGGATGGGGGTTGGGGGCCAGGTATTTTTCCCTCTTTAAAATCTCCCTTCTTAAACAAGTTTTCCAGGCAACTCTAAATGTCTCTCAAAACAATCTCCACCTGGGCAGAGGGGAGGGCAGGAACAGGTTGATCTTTGCAGCTGGTCTGCTTAGACCCCCTGTTGAAAGATTGTGGGTTGGTCAGCTGTAAAAGGAATGGTCACTCTTTCCCTGGCCACTCTTCACACCCTCCTACATCCTCATTTCCTTCATTTAGCCCACTCCCCACCCTTCTACTTGGGGAGGTGGACTTCTGCTCCCCAGTATTTTCTCTTGTTTCAATAGGCGGTCAAATGGTCACATAATTTTCTCATAATGTAACCAGTGACTTTTGAGTTAAAATTTTGGTCCTGTTTAATTTGCTCATTCTTTCAGTAAATTTCCATAACTAACCTCTCATTGTTTCTCCCTAACTGCCTTTTAAGATATCGCCTCTGGTGCAGAAGTCAGGAGTTGTTTGCATAGGGTGTTTTGCAGGAACTTTGGAGTTAGCTTGGCCTAGCACAAACTGGGCTAAACTGGTTGAGCCTGCAGACCTCTCTACTGAGCTGTGTGAATGCCCGGTGGGTGACCTTTAGATGTCAGAGAGCCAAAAACTCCACCTCCAGATTATGCTAACACCACTATTTTTTTGAACATGCGATCCTTGGAGAGTCATGCACATGGCTCGTGCCTGCATATATCACTGAAGAACTTCCTCAAAGCTTTGAACCAATCACAATCCCCCTTGCCTTGCACCACCCCAACAACTTCCCCATAAATATACCTTCTTTCCCACTGCCAAGAAGGCAACTCGAGATTTATTTCTCCCATCTTCTCACTTGGCTGCCTTGTGAATAAACCTTTTTCTCTGCTGCAATGATTGATGGCAGTATTTGGCTTGCTGTGCGTTGGGCAACTGGCCCTGTTCAGTTACAATAAGACCAAATTAAAAAGAAAAAAAAGAGTCCTGTGTTTCAACATTTGTGAACCTTCTAAAGCATGAGACACAGGAAAGCAGCCACTCGTGACCAGGTTTGAAGGGGTCGCTGCCCTCAGCTAGACTCTGATCACTAAGGCTAGGTTTTATTCATCTTTTTACAGTCCCTGGAAAGATTAGGGGCTTATTGTTAAATAAATTTTTATAAGGTAAAATATGTTTTCTGTGTTAATCATCATTAAGAGAGAAGTTGTATTATCCTCAGGGATACATACATAGCAGATGCATAATTTCAGATAAGTATAATAGTCAATTAAAAATTTACATCCTGCTATCTCTGATTCATAGGCCTTATAAATTAATGGTGTATTGGGGTCATTTTCTTCCTGTTTTTACTTTTTTTTTTCTTTTGGATGTTTTTGCCAAAACGAGTGTTAATTGACATAGTTCAAATCACTATTCCACATCTCCAAAGTTGTTCTGTTACTTACGTGACAAAGAAATATATAGAACTGATATATTTAGAAATACTGTTCATTCTAAAACATGTAATTCCACAAACTCCTGATATCTCATACCATTTGCAACCCAGTAACTCATTCTTGTAGCCATTTAATAAATACTGAGTACTTGTTGTTTCTGTTGCTTTTAACAAAATATCTGGAACTGGGTGATTTACAAAGAAAACGAAATTTATTGCTTACAGTTCCTGAGGCTGGGAAGTCCAAAGTCCATCTGGTGGTGGCAACAGTGACCCAGGGGTCTCACATTGCAAGATGCTGGAAGCAGAGAGAGCAAGAGAGAGACTCTCTTCTTTAAAGCCCTCAGAACCACACCCCTGACCACCATTATTAATCCCTCACTACAGCACAGTCCTACAATCCAGTCACCTCTTCAAGGCTCCACCTTTCAATTATCACTTAGTTGGGGCTAAGTTTCTAATACATAAAACTTGGGGGACACAGTTCTAGCTCCAGGGAGTTTTGGGGGGACATAATTCAATCCACTACACATGCTAATGAAGACAGCATTCTAACTGATCTCTATTACTGTATTTTTCCCTTTACAATCATCCTTCTCAGAGCACCCAAATGATATCTTAAAAACATAAATCAGGGGCCGGCCCAGTGGCGTAATAACTTCGTATAGCATACATTATACGAAGTTATACGAATCATATCGTGCTTTTCTGCTTGGAGGGGTTTCCTCCTTCCCTAGCAGGATAACTAACTGCTGATTTTTGGTCTGGCTGACACATGACAACACAAAACTCTTTCATTACAGTTTTCACTGTCTCTGACTGACAGCATTGGGAATCGGATGTCTAGCTTCTTAATGTAACAGCTTCTTAGGCCAACCATTGTGCCTGTTCTCTGCCTGAAGGCCATTTGGGTTTGTATTTGAGATAATTCAGCTTAGCCTTCTAGTGATGGAAAAAAAAAAAAAAAAAAAAAAAAAAAAAAAAAAAAAAAAAAAAACATAAATCAGGAAATGCCATTCCCTTCTTTAAACTTTCCAATGGCTTTCTAATGCATGAATCCAGGCCCTCGGCCATGATTTTGTCAGCCTTTCCCGATCTCCGGTTCTACTATGTTGCCATTTGCTGACCACTCTCCAGACACCCTGGTCTTTCTGACCTTTGACATACCAAGCTTGTTCCTACCTCAGTGCCTTGGTATGTGAGTCTCCTCAGTCTGGAGGTTCTTCTCCCAAACTGTCACAAAACCCAGGTTTCAACTATAAAAACACCTCTTCAGAGAGGTCATACCTGATCCTCCTCTCAAAAACTGCTTTCCACCCACACATTAGTAGCCCCCAGTCACTTGGTAGCATATCTGATGATCTGCACAGAAATCTTGCATATATGAAAGTATCTTATTTATTTTAAAATGATTTTATGTGAATGTCTTGTCATTTCTTCTCCACTGGCCTTGTTTCTAATTCCAGACAAGGGAGTCTGTGTTGGTGGAGGTTCAGAATCTGCCATTGCACTTGCTTGGTAAATAAATGCTGAGTTGAAATTGTCACATTGAGGTGAGACTAAGGATGTGTGACTCTTCTGCCATATTTCTGGAAATGAAACTTTACATAGCTAAATGATTTCAGCTCTGTTTTTTCCATTTAAGTTACTCTGAATATGGGTTGTGGGTTTTTTTGTTTGTTTGTTTTCCTTTTAGTTTTCAGTGTTTTGTTGTCTTTGTCTTGACTGAGGATATACACACACATACATGTGAATAGATATTTTTAAAAATTGTTTAGTGTGCAACTCAATATATATTTGAAATATCATTACTTAACTTTAGAAATGCAAAGAAGCCTGCTGAAGATCTCTAGTACACATTTCATGCTATCTGTTATAGTTTATTAAGAAGATATATCCTGAGGGGAGGCAGCAGAAATACGAAAAGGCACATAATGTGCTAAGATTTTTAAAGCAAAAATAGTTTTACTCGTTTCTCAGGAGGATATTACTTTTGGATTTAGGTGCCCTTGGGTATGTACTATTTTTCTTAATGTTTGCTCAACTTATTGAATGCTATGTATTTTTTCTCAAAATGCTTTACCTATTTGTAAGGAATATTAGTTATGGATAATATGTATCTTTCTATCTAGTTGAGTTTCTGAATTTCTTTTTGAATAGTGGCCTGCACATTTCAGAGGAATACATAAGAAGTAAAATAATATATTTCAAAAATATCAAAATATTTGGTAACTTCATTTTTGAGCACTGTTATGACTGAGAACTGGTGAAAGTTTTTTTCTTATTTTTCATGATTTTAATTTATTTTTTTTATCTTATCATTCCCTAAATATTTTATTATGCAAAAAACTCTGTATCATTTAAAACTTCCAGGTAAATTTTTATATTTGCTATATTAGTTTGACAAGGCTGCCACAGCAGAGTACCACAAACCGAGTGTCTTAAATAACAAAAAGTTATTCCCTCACAGTGCTGGAAGCTAGAAGTCCAAAATCAAGATGCTGGCAGGATTGGTTCCTTCTGAGGGCTAAGAGGGACGAATCTGTTCCAGGTCTCCCTCCTTGGCTTGTCGATAGCCATATTCTCTTTGTAAACCATCACATTGCCCTCTCTCTATGTGTGTCTGTATCCAAATTTCCCCTTTTTATAAGGACGCCAGTTATATTAAATTAGAACTTACCCTATGGATCTCATTTAAACTTGATAACCTCTGTAAAGACTTCATCTCTTTTTTTTTTTTCTTTTTGTCTTTTTTTCGTGACCGGCAACGGATCGCAACCCTCAGTGTCACGCCCGTACCGGACCGGGACTGGCAACGGGATCGCAACCCTCGGTGTTGCACCCACACCTCCCTCAGCCAGTGAGCAGCGGTCTGTATGTGGGATCCGAACCCTCGGCGGGAGCGCCACCGCGCTTCCCAAGCGGCGCACTGTAGCAGTGCGCCACCGGGCCGGCCCAAGACTTCATCTCTAAATGAGGTCTCATTCTTACAGTTGTTTTTAAACTTTTAAATGATAAATTTTTCCTCCAAACAAGATCTTTAAAGATAAAATCTAATTTTATTGAAGGGAGAAAATAGAACCTCAGTTCACTTTTTCAAACTTTTTCTCTCTGAGGCCTCAGAGAAATTCTCTATGGCATCCCTATGGTGGTGAGAAGCACAGTGACAAAACCAATGGTCTAAACAAATTAAAAATATAACCACACACAAATCTTGAACTAGATTTCTCTCTTACATTTTCAACCTTAGAAACTCAATATATACAAAGATACAATCTCCATCTCACCCCAAATCTCCCAATAGCAGTTGTAGTTACTTATAGAGGAGATCCAAAATCATATTCTAGTCAATTAAAGTATAATTTAAATATAAAGGTATAAAATTCAATATAAGTTTAAACATAAGAGCTATACTTATATTTCATCATGTTTTGTTTATACAAAAATTCATACTAAAAACTCTGAGCCTTTATAGAAATCAAAATTTAAAAGTTTATTCTTGCTATATTAATTTTTGTGATGCAGTTCCTGTGATGATTATATGGGACCAGTGGGTTGTAACGTTCTTGCTCAAAGGAAAGGACATTGTAATTGTCTTTTCTGGGAATAAACTGTAATCCTATTTTTCTTAAAACATATGTCACTTACAAAGAAATATTATGATATTGTTCATTGATTATTTTATGATTATGTAGCAAATAAGAAAGAAAAGTATAAAAGTCTGATGCTTGCTTCAATAAAGTGTCAGCATTCAGCAGATCCCTTGAGTCTGTGTGTTTGTTGTCCCAGCATTCAACAGATCCTTTCAGTCTGTATGTTTGCTGCCGCTCCATCGCCGACGCTGCCCTTCCTCCCTTTTGGGGGATCCCTTACCAGTGGGGACCTTTACAATCTCTGTGCTGGGGCTGGTCCCCGGCATTACTCCTAGGATTAGGACAACTCAACCCATAACACTTCTATTACAAAGTTCTAATTTTAACATTAACTCACTTTTCCTAAATTATTCATATGTGTATGCTATTTTAAATATATTTCAAATTAATTCATGTTGTATTTTCTACATAGTCTCAGCATGGAAATAGAAACAAAATTCCTGCTAACACACTGGCTTTCTCCATGGTCCCATGTAGAAAGAACCTGTTTGGAGTAAGCAGCAACCTGACATGAACAGCTGAGTCAGGGAGAAGTTAAGCTGCCCTTTCCATTGCCCAGATTGTTTCACTCCGTTGCCCTTTATCTATTCCCAGAGTTATCTTGTCTGTTTTAATATATGGTCTTTCGTATCTACATGAATTATAAAAATTCATTTGCTAACTAAACCTCATAAAAATTCTCTTATCGGTGACATAGTAAATGTATGAAGATTTGACATCAAGTTCCTTTACAAATCCATTCACGGGGTTTTGTTTTGGTTTTCTAATCACAAACCAAAAAAGTTCTTCAGTTCATCAGGGAGCAGAGCCACCCACTTTAGATCTGATAATTAGGACGCACCTGTCTGACATCTTTTTGCAGGTTTTGACTATTTAACAGAAGGACCTCATGGAAACAATGCAATTGATTATTAATACTTTATAATTTATATATTACATGTATTCTATGTATGCTGTTTTTATATATAAAAATATTTACTTTTTTCTGGAATTTTTATCCTCCTTCAACATTTAAAATTCAACTTGTAAATTAAGGTGTTATTTTGGTCTTCTAATTTTTGTCCTTTTAAGATTTTTCTCTACTTTCTCATCATATTTATGTTTCAATATTTTTATAATAATAAGTTAAATTTTATTTCCAAGTGTAAAGGACAATATTAATGATGACAATTCACCCTAAAAATAAAAGAAGCAAAAAGAAAGTTAAAATCATTCTAAATCCACCACCCAAGACAAATATTGTAGACATCTGGGTGAAAATAATTTCAATTATTATCTACTTATCTATCTGTCTATTCTCTCTATATATAGCTATATATCTACAATATCATAATTGCTATTATGCAGGCTTTTTTCTCTAACAATATGCCATAAAAATATTGCATGTCAATAAATGTATACACAAAACATATATACATACATATCAAGAATTACCTAGCATATATAGACACATATGTCAGCATATATATGCACATAGAGACATATGCTGTATTGTTAACAATGGATAATTTATTTTATTACATAAACTATGAAATATATAATAAACATGTAATAATTCATATAATAGAGTTTAAGTAACAATAATAAATTATCTATATGCCAAATACATACCTAAAAAAATCAGTTATCTGTAATGTCCAAAACTTGAAGCAACCAAGATGTCCTTCAATAGGTCAATGTATAAACAAACTGCAGTATACTCAAACAATAAAATATTATTCAGTGATAAAAGTAAATGAGCTATCAAGCCACAAAAAGACATGGAGGAAATATAAACATATATTGCTAAGTGAGAAAAGCCAATCTCAAAAGGCTACATACGGTATAATTCTAATTATATGATATTCTGGAAACAGCAAAACTACAGAGCATAGAAAGATCAGCAGTTGCCAAGGGATTGGGGAAAAGGAGAAAGAGATGAATAGGGGAGCACAGGGAATTTTTAGGGCAGTAAAACTATTCTGTATAACATAGTAATAATGGGTACATCATTGTACATTGTCAAAACTCATAAAGCGTACAACATAAAGAGTGAAACCTAATGTAAACTATGAACTCTAGTTAATAATAGTAAAAACTGGCTAATCAATTGCAACAAATGCACCTCAGTAGTATGAGATATATTAATATCTTAGGTGAAACTGGGGTGGAGGACAAGGTGAGAGGTTTTAAAAGAACTCTTTGTATTTTCTGCTCAATATTATGTAAACCTGTAACTGCTCCAAAAAATAAAATCTGTTAATGAAAACAAAATAGAGTATCACTAGTTTTTTTAAACTCTCTTGTGGTCTTCTAGCTCGTAGTGCAAAATTTATCCAGTCATGGGCTGGCCCGGTGGCGCACTGGAGAGTGCGCCGCTTGAGAGCGCGGTGGTGCTCCCACCGAGGGTTCGGATCCCATGTGGAGACCGGTTCCCGCTCACTGGCTGAGCGCGGTGCGGGCGCAACACCGAGGGTTGCAATCCCATTGCCGGTCCCCGGTACGGGCGCGACACCAAGGGTTGCGATCCCGTTACCAGTCAGTAAAAAAGACAAAAAGGAAAAAAAAAAATTTATCCAGTCATGATCCTGAATTCTGTGTTAATAATTCACCTGCTTTACTCTATGATTTTATCAGTATCTCCAAAAATAAAATACTTTTTCTAGTTTTTAAAATTTTTATAAATGGAATCTAATCATATACATACTCATTTATAATTAGCATTTTTTTTTGCTCAACATGTTCCTGAAATGCGTTTATGTTGACTAGCCCTTGTTTATTATTTTTTTCTTCTAATAGTAAGCCATTAAATCAATAGACCCATTTCAGTTATTCATTCTACTATTGCTGTATATTTGGATTTATTTTTTAATTTTTTGATTGTTTTCTGCTATAATGAACAATGTACTGTTAATAGTCTTGTGCGTGCTTCTTCCCACTCTAGCTTATCTTTTTATTTTCCAAACAGTATCTTTCAAAGAGCATACCTTTCCAGTTTAGATGAAGTCCAGTCCAACAATTTATTTCATGGATCTTGCTTTTGTTGTCACATCTAAGACACATTTACCACCCCCAGAAATTAGCAAACTAATTCAGCAAACTAAAGATAAACAAAATAAGTTATTACAAAAAATTTTGGTTTACTCTAGGATTGCAAGGTTGCTCATCATGGGAAAATCCATTGAACTAATTAATCAAATAAAAAATTAAAGTGACAAATCTTATTAGTATCTCAATAGACCCAGAAGAATAGCATTTGATAAAATTTTACACATTTATAATGACCTTAGCAAACTACACACAAAGTTAAACCTCCTTAAATTTATCAAAGACTCAGAGAAAACATTCAATTGTAAAAAGTTTAAAAACATACCCTTTATCAGCTGAAACAAGGGTGCCCTCTATAAATACTTGTATTTAGCATTGTAGCTGTGAAAGTTAACAGCCCAATTAAACAGGATAAATGTATATAGTCCAAATTATTTTTAAAGCAACAAAATTGTCATTATTCACAAGTAATAACTTTTAATATAGAAAACCCAAGAAGGTAGAACCAACAAAACATTAAGTTAATTTTTGGATATGATTTCAATATATTAAAATAAATTTATTTCTATACACAGCAAACCGAGTTATAAATTCTATACCAAAGATTTTATTTACAGTAAGAAAAACTCAGATGTTACTTAGGAATAAATCTAATGAGAAATATGCAATTATCTGTGGAGAAAATTAAAATTTGACCTAAAGACACCAAATAAGTCCTAAATAAATGGAGACACATGCAATGTTTACTGATAGAAAAGCATAGTATTTTCAAGGTATTAATTCTTTACAATTGATCTATATAGATTTAATGCAATTTCAGTTAAAGTACTAATAGACTTAATTTTCCCCAAAATTATAACAATAAAGAGCCAAGAAGATCTACAATATTCTTGAACATAGATGAAACTCAAAAAATTATGCTAAGCACAATAAGAATATACTATATAGGATTCCATTTATATAAAATAAAATTCTAGAAAATGTAAACCAAATTTGGTCACAGGAAGCAGTTCACTGTTAGCTGGTGTATTAGTCTGTTTTGTGTTGCTATAACAGAAATACCAGAGACTGGGTAATTTATAAAGAAGAGAGGTTTATTTGGCTTATGATTCTGTGATGGTTGCATCTGGCATGGGCCTCAGGCTGCTTCTACTCATGGTGGAAAGTGGCAGCAGCCGGTGGGTACAAGCAGATCACAGGGCGAGAGGAAGCAAGAGAGAGAGAAGGTGCCAGGGTACTTTAAAAAATCAGCTCTCGTGGTGACAAATAGAGCAAAACTCACTCATTTATTCCTCCTCCCTCAGGGAGAGCATTAATCCATTCATGAAGGATCTGCCCCCAGGACTCAATCACTTTCCAACACTGCCACATTGGAGATCAAAATTCCATGTGAGTTTTGGAGGGGACAACACACCCAAACTTCATCACCTGGTAACTGGAGAGGAGATATGGAAAAGGGCAGGAGGGAAAGATTTCAAAGGGACATGAGGCCATTCTGAAGAATGATGGATATGTTCTTTAAGTTGACTGTGGTGATAGTTTCATGGATACATACAAATCAAACGCTTTATACTTTACATATTGATAGGCTGCTGTAGGTCAATTATGCCTCGTTAACATTGTTAAGATAGCTAATCATAAATTTAAAACAGCAGTAATAACAACAAATAGATGCCTTTGTTTATTTTTTGGCAGTGACCTTTTTGTACACAAGATGATTGGATATTAGGGCTGGCCAGTTAGCTCACTGGTTGGATCATGTTGTTGTAATACCAGGGTCAACAGTTTGTATTGCAGTACTGATGTGGAGGCATTCAAACAATGCAAAAATGAAAAAAAAAAATGCACAGTAAGGATGCCTTGCACTGTCATTCACAGAACCTTGAAATGTGACTAACAGAGCTTCTATATGTCAACAAGACTGTCAGAAACTAAAAGCAACTATGGGATACTGCTGAATGGATCTGGACTGGCCATAGCTCGCAGATGGAACGCACTGCCTATTACCTACATATCTGTGTGAATATCCATGAGTCTTGACAGGAGTCAATCCTCATTCTTAATTTGGATTTCCATGTCTAGTAACTGAATCAAAGTTCTAACTTTCTAAGAAATCTGTTACAGAAAATATTTGGTTTGGACCTGTGGCTTATATATCATCTGATCATGTAAAGAGTTGTACTGTAGGCACAATATTACAATGGTCTAAGAAGCATCACGTAGAATAGGTTATAGCATCACATAGAATACACTTATCCTACACTTTTCCATCCACAAAGAGGTGAATTGGTTCAAAATTGGAATAGACAGTTGAAACATCTACTTACTAAAATGTTGGGGTAAGAACAGACTGAAGGATGCCTTCTGTAATTGAATGTGTCTTAAAACTTAATATGCATAGAAATAAAGAGGGATCACACTTGGTTACATCATTGAAATATTGTGGGAAATTAGGAAGAGCAGATGGGAGATGACGCAGGAACCTACATAAACTTCTTTCCTACTCCTAATTTTTTTTTTCTCTGCCTTATTCTGTAGTGCCAGCATCTGGATAGGATTTATGAGTTCCAGATGAAATATTGGCTGCTAAATATTACCCATAACACTACCTTGAAATTTTACTATCCCAATTCCTAAGGGGGTGTTCTCCTCACCTCTGTAAGCCAGGATTAATGGTTTCTGCCTCTCTGCAACCCAGGAGATGAGGCATTCTAAACACTTGTATTTATCCAACACTACTCCTCATGACTGAGAATGGAATAGGGGAAAGCGAAGGCCAGAGTCATAGTGCTGCCAGCTCTGTGGGTCAGTTGACAGAATCTGATGGCCCTCCCTTAGAGGCTTTGGGTGAAAGTTACCAACAAATGGAAAAAAAGAAGTGGCGATTCTTGGAAAGGAAATGATAACTCAGTAAGGAAATGCCTACATCACACTGATGCCTCATGAGAGGTAAGAGCAACAAAATGATATTATCTCTTAGCTGTGTTTACTGATGTCCATAAGTGTGAAGCCAATTGCCTGCAGAAACCGCCGCATTTGTTTTGAGCTGAAGGTCTAGTAGGTGCCCCAGCTGATTTAGGAGGTTTCAGTCTGGAGTCATTTATATGTTACATACAATTACACTAGCAATACCTTGTGAAGAAACACTTGGAATAATTCTAATAATGCTGCATCTGCACAAGAGAAGTAGCCTGGAATCATGGCAACAGAAGCACAGGGAATGATTTTAAAGGAGAGTTATGGTCCTCCAGAGCCTGTGAGAATTCATAATTGGAGAATGTAATTTACATAGGTGTCCTCTCAGGCCCCACTCGTAAACAAAAGCTGTATGTACCTGATAGCTCAGTTAGTTGGAACTGGAAATCTATTAAACTTAACTAGGATTTTACCAGTGGGGAGAATGGGGCATTACTTAAAGATAAGGTATGTTGGGAACCCTTATCAGTACAACCTTACACCATAAAATAACATATGTGGCTCTTCCCATAACAGATTTGGAGTTAACTGAGATTTCACTTTTGATTTATACCCTAATCCATGACAACATTTTTTATATGTGCAAGGACTACATTTGTTGGAAAGTTAAAAAAATGTTATTATATTTAAAACTAATTTTCTAACAATCTTATTCTAATTCATAATGCAATTGCTTTTTGTCATAATATTTGTGTAGTTGGTACAGTAAATTGGGTTGATAATACTGATATGAATGATCAAATGTACTGGGAGATTGAATTAACACTTCCACAAAATGTTCTTCTGTAAGAAGCTGGTTCTGGGAAAACTTGCTCTTCAGTCTAGAGACTGGGATGAAATTAACTGAGTTTTCCTGTGATCAGAATCCATATGAGCCTATTAATGCTGGCTTTCTCCCCTGATCTCCTTTCTACCCCCAGCATCAGGCATTAATAAGGATTTACTAACCAAGAAGTGTGCTAAGCTTTCTATAGGAAAGGGTCTCATGAAATCCTCCCAAAATCCTAATGGACTGGTATTGTTATCTCTGTTTTAAAGATGAGGAAACTGATGCTTATAGATACACTGTTTCTATTTTTTTATCATGTTCTTAGATTCTAAACTTACCACAATCAAGAGGTTAGAAGTAGACTTTATAATACATTTTTTCCTAATAAGATGCGTCAAAGTATTATACCAGATATGAAAAATAAAGAAATATAAAAGTATTATAGATTATGCGGTAGATTTTAGCACATGCTTGGCTTCTTTTCAGCTTCAGTCCTAGCAAATATATCTGGATTATAATAGGAGATTTGAAGGGGAATTAATAAAAGTTTACTTGATTAGCATATAGGGAAAGGATAGGAGTAACTCTTTGCTTCAATGATAAAAATTTAGGCAAGAAAGGGAGGTGAGAGGTCTGAACTTACTGCCTACTCTTGACCCTGAAATTCGATCAGTATTACTTCTGAAAACTACGATATGTTCTGCTCCCAGTTCATGCCCATCAACTAGCAGAATCATGAGACTCAGCCCAGGAGAACCTTCACCTTTGTTAGATATGGTGGCAAGATGCCCAGCAGAAATTGAATGAGGTGAAAAGATTATGATTCTCCTGTACTTACCAAGAGGTTCCACAGTGACGAATCCAGTAATGAAGACACCCAGACTCTTAACACCACCTCATTCCTTTGTTCAATATTGTTTGAGCATTGTATGGGCCGGTAAGCCTCACTACACGGACTCCCAAGCCCCGGGAGGGTAGCAGGTCCTTTCTCCAGTGCCCTGAAAGGCCACTGAGGACAGAGTGTGTCAGTCAGGACTACTAAGATCAAACTTAATGGACTACTAGTTAAGCTTTTAATTACCCTTGAAAAATAGCCCTTATTATTTCAAATGCTGCTGTATCTTCTGTTGAATTCAATGAGACTTATTTTTAATGTGTCTGCATTAATAGAACCAAAAATATTTTCTGATCTTGATTTCATGTCAGTCAGAATTCAGCATTCTACAGACAGGAAACATGGCTCAGTTGTCTGGCCTCAGTAATGTCTAAAACATACTCATTTGCTTAGATTTATTCATTTATTCTTAATATAAACTATATTTTCTTAAAACTAAAAAATGGATAAATATCCAGTTTTGAATCAGATGAAGAAATAACAGAGTAAAATTATTCCATTTTAATAAAAATATGGAGTAAATCCAGATTCTTCTACCTCCTTGGATCTGTTCATTCTTCCAAATTAGTTCTCTCAATTACCAATTATTTGTTCTTGATGATAATGGGAAGGGAATATATAAAGTATATAATCCTATACAATATTGTCATTTTCTATAAAGATGATATAAAATTACATTATCATTCACTTTTACTTGATTCTTTGTTTTTAAAACAACACACTAATGGTTTTCACGCAAAATCAATCAAACAGCCAATAGGCACTCGAGTTTAGTAAGTACATGAAAGTACACTTCGGTCTAAAGAGCAGATTTATAAAATTTTTGAAAGGATTTTTCTTTAAAGAAAATTTCACAAAAATATTAAAAGCACACACACAAAAGGGAAGGGTATCATTTAACAAAAGTTGGAGACAGGATTGTGCAATTCAAAAATAAAGAAATTTTCAGAAAGGGAATTATTAGTGGGTCAAAAGCAAATCAAAAAGGGGAGAAAAAGTAATAAAGATAAAAGCAGGTGCTAATATGGCAAAATAAAGTAGTATTTTATTTTATTTTATTTTTGAAAAGTGGGCCTGGTGCATTTTGCCATCCAGAAGCCCTTCTTCCTTTCCTTAGTGGCAACATTTTATTTCATATTTTTTTCTCATTTCATGAAATCTTGGTGCAACTTGTCAATCAAATTGCCACATCATTTTCTAACCAGCTGTTGAGCAGTTCATACCTGTCTCTGATGGTTTTAAAATAAAGTCACAAATCCTCTGCTGTGTGTTTCCTCAAGAGGTCCAGCCTAAAGTTCCTGCCCTTGATTGTGGACTATACCTAGAGACCCACTTCTAATGAAAACAGTAAAGCTGAAGTAATGGCGTATGACATTTGGTCCATATGTTTTAACCAAGAATACCACCTTTAAGATTCTGTCCTAGAAAAACAATTAGGGATATGTATACAAATTTATATGTAAAAATTTTTATTGAAGAGCTAGTTACAATATTTAAACTGAAAATAATCAATGTATAAAGAAATAGAGGAACATTAAATAAGTCAATAAAAACACTAGCATAACAGGCAGCCAATAAAAATGTTTTATCTAAGACTATTTAAAGATGTGAAAAAATGTTCATAGTAAAAAATGAAATTTAAAAAAGCAATAAAACATTTACCCACACTATGATCTTAATTAAATAATAAATATTGTATAAATGAAAAAACAATGACTGGGAGGAAATATCCCAATATATTAATAAAATTTATTTCTAAGAGAATGAAAGTGAATTTTTAATTTATAAATTTTCAAATTATCTATAATATTTCTGTATGACTTTCAGAACATAAAATTACATAATAATTTTCAAATTAAAAATTACTGAAATTTGAATATATGTAACTAATTTGTTCTTTACATAATTATAGAGAATTTTTACACTTCAATTACAGTCTTACTAGTTTTCATATAATATCAGTAAATGTATTACTTATAATATATGTAGCATATTATAGATAACATGGCAATAATATTTTATCTTTCTACAGTTATTACATTTTCAATTATTTGCCTTAAAATATTTTACATTTCCTATTATTTTCAAAAATAAAACTCTTACTCATTTCTGGAGGCCTATCTGAACACCAAGATTTGGGATCTTTATTTCTTTCTTGCTTTTAAATTTTTTTTTCAATTTTATTTTTGTATATATTTATTTATTGACAAAACAAGTCTTAATACACTTAAAAGACTAATATCATAGATAATATGTTCTCTGACTACAATAACAGGAGGAAATTTACAAAATTCACAAATGTGTGGAAATTAAACAACACTTGTCTAAATAAACAAAGGGTACAGGGGCCGAGCCCGTGGCGCACTCAGGAGAGTGTGGCGCTGGGAGCGCAGCAGCACTCCCGCTGCGGGTTTGGATCCTATATAGGGATGACCGGTGCGGTCACAGCACTCACTGGCTGAGCGCAGTGCAGCCGGTCACAAAAAGGACAAAAAAAAAACCAATAGGTACAAAGAAATATAACAGGGAAATTAGAGAGTGTTTTGAGAATAAAATCAAAGCACAACATATCAAAATTTATAGGATACAGGGCTCATGCAGTGCTTAGAGAAAATTTATACTTATAAATGCATATTAAAAATAAGACAAATCTCAAATCAGTAATGTGAACTACTGCCCTAAGAAAATAGAAAAAGAAAAGCAAACTAAACCAAAAGCAAATATAAGAAGGAAATAACGAAGATTACAACAGATGAAATAGAGACAAAAAACAATAGAGAAAAATGACAAAACCAAAAGTTGATTCTTTAAAAAGATCAACAAAATTTGTAAACCTTTATCAAGACTGACCAAGAAAAAAAAGAGAAGACCAAAATTACTAAAATCATAAATAAAGCAGGGGTATTACTACATTGTCATTATGGTTTTTTGTGATGGCAAAATTTAGTTTCTTTTTCTTTCTCATTTGCATTTTTGTTCTATGAGTGGGTTTTGTTTTTTCTTGTGTATTCATGGTAGTGAATATGGTCTTTTAGATGCAGGACTTCCTTGATGACTTTTTGTAGGTCTGGTCATGTGGTAGTGAACTATGCAGTTTTTGTCTGTCTGGAAAATATACTATTTTTCTCTCATTTTTGAAGAATAGCTTTGCTGGGTATAGTACTCTTGGCTGGCAGTTGTTTTTAATTTAGTATTTTGAGTTTTCATCTCATTTTCTTCTGGCCTATAGAGTTTCTGTTAAGAAGTCTGCTGTTAGTCTGATAGGGGCTCCCTTGTAGGTGACTTGATGCTTTTCTCTTGCTTCTTTTAAGATTTTCTCTGTCTTTGAGCTTTGCCAGTTTGACCATAATGTATCTTGGAGAGAATCCTTTTGGGTTGAATCTGTTTGAAATCTTTGAGCCTCCTGAAGGTCCATGTCTCTCCCTATACCTGAGAAGTTTTCTATTATTATTTCATCAAATGAGTTTTCCATGCCTTTCCCTTTTTCCTCCTCTTATGGAACAGAAATGATTCGAATGTTTGTGTACTTAATGCTGTCTACCAAATCTTTTAGATTTTCTTCATTCTTTAAAATTCTTTTTTCCTTTTTTTTTTTTGTCTGCCTGTATTATTTCAAAAAGACTATCTTCAAGATTATACACCTGGGTTATTTTGAAGACTATCTTCAAGATCAATTCTTTCTTCTGTTTGTTCTAGCCTTCTGCTTAAGCTATTGGTTGTATTTTTTTTTTTTCATGGAATGAATCTTTCAGTTCCGTGAGTTCTGCTACATTATTTTTGAAGGTATTAATCTCTTTGTAAATTTCCTCTTTCATACCCTGGATTTTTTTTCTTGTTTCATTATGTTTTCTAATTGAGTCTTCTTGTATCTCAGTAAGTTTCCTTAAGATTGTTGCTCATAATTGCTTTTCATTCATTTCAAGGGTTTCTTACTCTGTAGGGTTGGGTATTTGAGAATTGCCATATTCTTTCAAGGGTATCATATTTTCTTGGTTTTCTGTATTTCTAGTATCTCTATGTTGATGTCTCATCATCTAGTAGAGTGGTTGCTTCTTCTATTACTCTGGAGTGGGCTCTGGGGAGAGAGACGTCCTCTTCTTTTTCCAGTCTCCACTGGTGATTCTCCCTGTACAGTGCAGTCAAGTGTCTGGGGCCACCTGCACAGTAGCTGTGGCTACTGCTTTGGCATCCACTGCTTTCACAGCAGCCATGGCTGAGTGGTGGCTGTGGTTGGGCTACCCATGCAGAAGTGGTACTATTGGTGTTCTCCTGCTTCCTAGCAGAGGGGGCTGCCTTGGCTCCTTAGATCTTTATTTCTTAACTCATTTTTAGGCAAAAATTTTCAAATCAATTTTTTTGTCAAACAGGAGTAGTACTACCCACAGAGAATGATTCTACTCCTCACTTGGAATATTGGTGAACATCAGCCAAGATAGCTTTTGTGCAAAGCTGTCAAATGCCCTTTGGGATCAGTTAGAAGCAACTTTTCTGTTACAGGCAATGATGGTCATTCTACTCCAGAAAGAAAGCAAAGCAGAAGCTTAAGTAATTAGCCAGTTTATTTAGTAAAGGAAGAAGCAAAACGTTTGGATCTCGCTTAAGCTTTTCTAAATAACTGCCAGGAGATTATTCTCCACAGTGTTCCAGAACATTAGAAACGATCAGAGATTGTTGTTCTACTTTTACATTACTAAAGTAAGCCCGTCTAACCAATGATGACAGTTCTACATTGATTTTTCTGTGACTATATAACCAGTATCATGCTACTATTTTTCATCAGGTACCCTTCTTCTGTCAGGAAATCCAAGTGTTCACACTGAGCCCATGCAACCTATGGACTGCTCCCAGCAAATGTCAGTGATACCAAGGCACGTTGCTCCTGGAAGACACAGGACATCTCTGATATGCATATTTGGCTTGATGTTAAACTTTCTTCAGAACATCGCTGAAGTCTAAGATGCCCCCATACAACCTCTCTTCTCTGTCTCCTTCTCTGGGGTCTCTCTCCTAGTTTCTCTTGGCCCCCTTCCAATTTTTTCTTACAAGTGTTTTTCTAATACATTTTTTTGTACAACTTATCCTGTCTTGGTGTCTGCTTCTCCATAACCTGGACTAACACAGGAGGACACAAATATATACATATGAAAAAATATGAGAGACATCATTTTTAAAATCAAATAAATCATAATTAAATTAAAATGATGCAGATTTAATGATACACTTACTGAAAGACATGATGAATAGATATTCACATGGGACAGTTCTCTAAAATAATTGTAATTGAAATTCTTTGGCCTAGTTAAGTTGGTTTGCTTAGTCTGTTTTTACTTTGTGAGTTCCTTTTATCTATAAGCAAGATCAATATTGACAGTTTCCCATGGTACCACTATAGCATTTGCTCAACATTTTGCAAATGTGTGTACATAGATTAAAAGACAAAAGTCAGGCTATTTCTGGGGTCAGAGTCCAACAGACGAGCGACTCCTATCCTCAAATCACACCCAAATAAATGAATCCTTTGTCATTGCAGTTGGGAGCCTAGCAAAGGATCTGATTTTAGACTTTACTTCCTAGATTGCTTGGAGGCAATCATGAGATTTCACAACAGAAGGAATGAGTAGAAAGAGAGGAATAATATTCCAATCAAAGTAAACTTTCAAGCTAAAGTTACTAATCATGATGGTAGTGTGGGACAGTGATAATGATCATGCTGGTTGAAAACATGATAAGCAAACTTGTTCCATTAAGTGTAAAATGTTTTGTCCAAACAATAAAAATTATTTTGCTGTCAGTTATAAGCATATAGGAAAATAAAAAAGCAATGATACCAGCCATTTATTCCATTTCTGTAGAGCTGAGGGTCCTAGGTTAAATAACCATGTCAGTGCAATGTTTTTTATATAATGAACTGAAGAAAAAGAGGTGCCCTTTAAAGATTTTTTAAGATTAGGAAACAAAAAGAAATCAGAAGGAGCCAAATCAGGACTGTCAGGTGGATGCCTAAGGATTTGCCATAGAAACTCTCAAAACATTGCCCTTTGATGAGAGGGATAAGCAGGAGCATTGCCATGGCAAGAGGACTCTGTGGTGAAGCTTTCCTGGGCTTTTTTCTGCTAAAGCTTTGACAAACTTCCTCAAAACATTCTCATAATAAGCAGATGTTATCATTCTTTGTCCTTTCAGAAACTGAACAAGCAAAATGGCTTGTGCATGTCAAAAAACGCTTACCATGACCTTTGCTCTAGACTGATCCACTTTTGCTTTGACTGGACCACTTCCACATCTTGGTAGCCATTGATTTCATCGTCCTTTATCTTCAAGATCTTACTGGTAAAGCCACGTTTCATTTCCTGTTACAATTCTTCTGGGAAATGCTGTAGAATCCTGATCCCACACACCAAATTTCCATTGAAAGTTCTGCTCTTGTCTGCAGCTGATCTGGGCACAGCAGTTTTGGCCACCATAGAGCAGAAAGTTTGCTCATCTGTAATTCTTCAGTCAGAATTGTTTAAGCTGAACCAATTGAGATGCCTATGACATAGGCTATTGTATCTGCTGTTAATCATCCGTCCTCTTCAATTAGGGCACAAACAAGATTAATTTTCTCCAAGAAGCTGATGTGGATGGTCTGCTGCTGTGGGCTTCCTCTTCAATCATCTCATTCCTCCTTAAACCAAGTTACCCATTTGCAAACTGCTGATTTCTTTGAGGCATTGTCCCCATAAACTTTTTGTAAAGCATCAATGATTTCATCATTCTTTCACCCAAGCTTTGCTGTCAATTTGATGTTTGCTCTTACATTAATGTGAGCAGAAAGCGTGTTGCTCTGAGAGGGACTGTTTTCAAACTGGCGTCATATCTTTCTTAGTGCTTCAAACTAGTTTTTGTTCAGACATGTTATGATAAGTTAGTACGAGTTTATTTTGGTGCAAAATGTTTTTTAAGTCTATGCATAGTTTATTCATAATTCACATTTTTTCATGAACTTTTTGAAGACCCCTCATATTTCAAAACTTTTCCTTATATATATCTGGAATGTTTACATTTGAATTGTGAGGGTTTTTTTTTTTTTATCACAACACTGCAATTATTTATCAATGGTATATCCAAATTAGAGTAACTCACATGCAAATATAGTTAAGTTACACAGATGTCCTAAATCTTTGAAAGGCATTAGTTAAGTGTGAAAGAGGTAATTTAGAAGTTTTTCAACCTTTAAGACTTAAATGAGAACTTGAAAAGTGATACTGCAGTTAGAGGACAACTATATTACTTAGGCTTAGGAGTAGTTGAAATAAAAATAACTAATCTTGAGAAGGCCCATTTGTTTACTGTTATATTATGAGAAAGTATTCACTTTTCCCTTTATTCCAAATTTGACTTTTCTATATCTTAAACAATGCTGACAGTCATGCTACTAAATTTAGTAATCATTGTAAAACAATTCTTTATCCCACCTGGAAAGAAAGAAAATTTGTACCTATAATGTCAATGTTATATGGATGTTTTATTTATAGATGATTCAACTGTGTTCCCCACCTATCCACGCATATGCTTAGATTCATGTGCATGCCAAATCTGGTTACTATTCACATTCTGACTTAAGAAAATTTATATTTATTTCTAATAGTGATGAACATCATTATGTCGACTGTAGAATACACAGATGCTAACTTTCTTACTTCCAAGTTCAAAGTCAGCAACTTTTTTTTTCAGTTTGTTACATTTATAATCTACTCAGTAAGATTTGAGATTACTACATTCATCAGGCAACAAACATAGAAGAAATCAATATAATTAAAATATGGATTGCAGAAAAAAATGAAATGATGAAAACTAAAAGATTGGATTAACTATTAAAATAATTTTCTTAGACATTTTATTTCTATACTTTGAGATCTAACAAGAATACAAAATACATTCTCTTATTTATAAGCTCCACTTATGGTTTATGATAGGACATACATTTTGATGTGGTTTGATTCAATTTACATTCAAACACAGAAAAGTTTTAAAAAATATTTACCTGATAACTTTATGAATATTATTAACATACACTAGTTGGTGTTCAATAGAAATTTAAAATACCGAGAGCATTCCTTTTTTTACAAAGACAAAATAGTTTACTAGCTTCAACTCTGATACAGATGTTACTTCATAGTGATGATAACCCTTTTTTCTTACTTGCTGATTTATTAACATTGAAATTCTCTCTTAACTTGACAGCTCAGTAGTTCTAGTTGAGCTTTTATTCTCAGCATCAGCTGAAATTTTAGTATCAAAATATTACCAAGTAGTTATTTAATCAGATTCTATTTTTAAATGTGTTATTTTAAACAAGATATTTAATTCACTTCTCTTCTTCATTTAGAATATATTTATATATATATATTTATATATAGAATATATAGAATATTAGAATATATTTTTATATATATATATATATACACACACACTATAGATCTTATAGTGATAAAATATTAAAGAAACTAGTAAATGGCTTTTTTATATGTCCAGAAAAGGTTTTCAATGAATATCAGAGAACCATTATTACCTGACTCACTAAAAAAGAACAATATCTTACTTCTTCACAGCAAAGAATGCATCTCTGAAAACTTTAATTTTCCTCTTAATATTTTGATGATTCCTTTCCTGAATCCTCATAGCAACCCTTTCAAAATTTAATTATTGCATTCTTCACACAGCCATATTTCTGAGCCAAATGTTCTCCAACTCAAGATGTCTAGATCCTTACTTCTCTTCTTCCATATTCTATCCTCCTCAACTGAGAAATTCTACCTATTATGTTAGAGTCAATAATTGGTCATGTTTTGCTCTGACCAAATTGACTATGTTCCCTGTGTCAACTTATCTGGCAATAACCACACATGTATGAATTATATAGAAATACTTATAATGATAATAACATAATATTTGTGTACTATTTAAGTTTGCAAAGGGCCTTTCTGTGTGTTCTGATTTGATCCTCACAAACGTTGTTGAGTGATGCAGTTATTACTGCATGCATGAACAAATCAACTAATGGATCTCATTAATATCTGGAAACCAATTTGTGTACACTAATTGTTTAGATTGCTGTTCTTTTTACGTAAGCTCAGATAATGTTTAGTTCAATTTAATACATTCCAGATCTATTACTGCGCAAAAGTAAAACAGAGTTACAAAAATTACAAGGTCCAGTTTCTACTCTCATAAATCTTACAATACCTAAATAGGATCAAAAACCACGAGGCTAGGCTTGAATTTAAACCCACTAAGATCACCTAGGAATTCTCACTGTTTATATTCTCTAAAAGAAAATTTCTCATTTCTAGCAGTAAGGCCCAGGTGGATTGTATGAAGATTACTAACAATTAGAAATCCATAGCAAAAACAATCTTTACATCAATCTTTTATCTTTAATTAGTATTTGTGAGTTTAATATTCATTACAATAATTTTTGCACTGTTATCTAAGTTTTTAATTTTATGTATCCTGAATCTCTTTTCCTTATCAGCACCAGTTGATTATATTCTTTTCTGGGCTCCTGTTGAATGAGACGATGAATAAATTTAGAAGTTCCTGCATGTATAACTGAAAAACAGAGTCACATTGATGATGTTGCATTGATGATGGTGTGTAATCCACTAGGCTTCCTCATTAGCTAATTGATGTTCCCACACACCAACCTCACAGCATGTGCCATCCAAATTTGTGCCTCAGCTAATTTGCAAATTATTGCATAGTTTGAAACTTTAGGTCATTTTCAAGTAGTCAAACATCAAATACCAAGAGTCTACTGTTCCTGTTCTTGAGCTGACCAGCCTTCTCTTGATCTTTAGATTCAATCACTAGAGAAGAGTTTAAAAGTAAACATTCTCAAACATGAAAATTACACAGCAGATGGTTAAGGGCGCCTCATTATGCTATTTTAGAAAAGACAAAGGAAATACACTGGCTGCAGTGGCCCACGGAGTGAGTAATAGATAAAATAAATTAAGCAATAACTCTCCAGGCAAAAAAACTCAAAATGAAGTAAATTAAGCATCATAACTATAAGAAATTTTACTCCATATACAATCAGGATTACACATGGATATTGAAGACAGAAGGGTTATAAAAGACTTAAACAGTCCTTTTTTTTTTTGTCTTTTTTTATGACCGGCAGCACCGCTCTCAGCCAGTGAACGCACCGGCCACCCCTACATAGGATCCGAACCCGCCGCTGCGCTCCCAGCGCCGCACTCTCCCGAGTGCACAATGGGGTCGGCCCAACAGTCCTTTCTTGCATGGCTTATAGAATCAGTAGGGAAAGAATAAACCAGTTAATGAGGGGTAGAGGGAGATTTGACTAATATCTGGAGAAGAAAAGATAGATTCATCCTCTTTGCCAATAGAGATTGGAGAAGAAATACAAAAAACTGAAATAAATGCTAACTTGTCAATTCTGTTACTCAATTTTAACATATACATATACAGAAAATTAAATAAAAGGATATGTACAGTTTAATAAATTATTATAAAATGAACACCTATGGAACCACCCCTCAAATCCAGAAATAGATCACTTCTGGCCTCCCAGAAGCCCATCATCTACCACTTTCCAATCGTAACTCTATCCCTCCCCCAGAGATAATTACTAATATGACTTTTGTGATAAGCATGCATTTCATTGTCTATATGGTTTCACTATATGTATGCAAACCTGAACAAGAGTTCAGTTTCGCCTGTTTCAGAACTTTATATGATTAAAATCATACTTTGTGTATTATTTAAATATTGCTTCTTTTTTTAAAATGATAGATGGATCTCTTCTGTTTTCTACATCTTTATTTTGCCCATCTCAATTGCTGAGTATTATCTCATTATAATAATGAACCAAAACAGTAGTCCTCAAAGTGTGGTTTCCTGATCCCCTGGGTTTTCAGATCCCTTTCAGTAGGTCCACAAAGTCAGATCTCTTTTCACTTTAATAGTGTAATGCTATTTGACTTTTTCACTGTGTTTCACTTGCATTGATGTTGAAAACTCACAAGCAGGTAACACTGTTGGCTTCTTAACATGAATCAATGCAGTGACACCAAAATTTAGCCTTCCATTCCTCTCAGAAGAAAACAACCCTGCCAGTAACACTGAAACATTCTTGATGAAGCCCTAAAAACCACTAATTTTTTGAATAAAATATCAAAGTTCAAGTACACTTGTTAAAGCATCCTATTAAATTTAAAATAAAATGAGAAGAATGCATGAGGCACACTGTCATATACCAAAAAAACCACTTGTGGGATTGAATTGTGAGATAAACTGGTGACCTTTTCATGAAATGTGATTTTACTTGAAAGAATAACTGATAGACACAATGTAATTACTCAGACTTGAGAATTTGACAGACATTTTCTCAAAAAGAACAAAGTAAGTGTCTTAGTCTGAGCTGCTATAACAAATATACCATACACTGGATGCTTAAACAACAGAAATTTATTTCTTACAGTTCTTGAGGCTGGGAATTCCAAAATCAAGGCACTGGTGGGTCTGGTGTCTCGTGAGGGCCCTCTTCCTGGTTTGCGGATGACTATCTTCTCGTTGTATCCTCTCATCACGGAGCGCAAAGAAAGAAACCAGGCTCTTGTGTCTCTTCTTACAAGGGCACTAATCCTTTTATAAAGGCTACATTATCATGACCTAATTACCTCCCAAAAGCTCCACCTCGTAATATCATCACATTGGAGGTTACAATTTCAACATACAAATTTTTGCGGGACACATTCAGTCCATAACAATGACTATGGCCAATATTTGTTGCCAATGATGTCAACTTGACAGATTCCAGGTATTTAATAACCTTGCTAATGAGATTACTAGTGATATTAAAGAATGTGATTTTTTAAAAATACTGTTATTTATACTACTGTTATTATTTAAATAATGTGACTTAAAAAAATAATAAACTAATATTTTCCAAATGATCCTGCATGATGTTACAAAATCAAGCAGAGTAAAAGGTCCATTCAGAGTGCAGACAGGTGAATAGTTTTAATGTAACAGTTTAAAAAGTTTATTAACATGGCAGTAGATTCCATATTGCAACTAAACTGTAAGAAACCACCACTCATTAAATTTTGGTGTAGTATTAACAAAGAATATCCATTAAAATATTTCTCTCTTCTTCAACCACTCATCTGTATGAGACAAGATTTTTTTTCATAGTCTTCAATTCATGGAACATATTACCTCAATTGAATGCAGAAGCTGGTTTGAGAATCTGTCTACCTTCTAATGAGTCAGACATTAAAGAGATTTGCAAAGAAGTAGAACAATGCCAATAGTTTCCACATACAAAAGAATAATGGGACCCTTATCTTGCGCCATACACAAAAATCTACTCAAAATGGATAAAAGACTTAAACATAACATGAAACTCCTGGAAGTGAATGTAGGGGAAAAATCTCCTTGATATTGGCCTGAGCAATGTTTTTTGGATATCACACAAAAAGCTCCAGCTACAAAACAAAAATAAATAAATGGGACTATATCAAACTACATTGCTTCTGCACAGCAAAGGAAACAATCAATAAAATGAAATGGCAGCCTACAGAGTGAGGACAATATTTGCAAACCATATATCTGATAGAGGTTAATATCCAAAATTTATAATGAACTTATAAAATCCAGTAGCAGAAAAACAAATACCTGCTTAAAAAATGGGGAAAGGACTTGAATAGACTTTCTCCAAAGAAGAGAGAAAAATGACCAACAGGTATATGAAAGGTGCTCAGCATCACTAATCATCAGAGAAGTGCAAATCAATGTCACTGTGAGATATCACTTCAAATCCACTGGGATAGCTATTATCAATAAGTCCAGGGAAACAAATGTTGGCAAAGGTACAAAGAAAGAGAGCCCTTATATTACTATGAGTGGGGATGTACATTGGTACAGCCATTATGAAAAACAGTAGGGAGGTTCCTAAAAAAATTAAAAATAGAACTACCATAAGACTCAGCAAATCTCTCTCCTGGGTTATTCCCAAAGGAAATGAAATCATCACCTTGTAAAGAAATCTGCACTCCTATGTTCATTGCAACATATGTTCAAAATAGCAAAGGTATGGAAACAACCAAAGTGTTCATCAATGGACAAATGGATAAATAATATGTGATGTCTATGTATGTGTGTGTGTGTGTGCACGTGCATGTGTGTATATACATATATATTTAATGGATAATTATTCAGCCTTTAAAAAGTAGATACTGCCATTTGCCACTTTATGGAGGACATCACGCTAAGTAAAATAAGCCAGACACAAAGAAAAATATTGCATGATCTTAGCTATGTGTGGAATCTAAAAAAAAAAAAGGGGGGGGAGTATAAAGAGATAGAAAATAAAACTGGTTAACTGGGCGGGGGGAGGATGGGGAGGAAATGGGGAGATGCTGGTCAGAGAAAACAAAGTAGCAGATATGTAGGTGAAAAAGTGTACAGATTTAATACAACATGAGGACTATAGTTAACAAAATTATACTATTTTAGGGATTTCTGCTAAATAAGTAGATTTTAGTTGCTTTTGTCACAAAGACAAAAAAAATGGGTAACTGTGAGATGATGGATATATTAATTTGTTTCACTCTAGTAACAATTTGACTATCTATATGTATCCCATACCATCATGTTGTATATCTTAAATATACACAATAACATTTATTTTTTAAAAAGAGGAGATTTGCTTAATTTTTTTTAAAAAACAATGCAAATCTTTTCTGTGTGGAATATACACTTATTTTCTGCAAGATACATTATTGTTGATAATATACGAGGGCTTTATTATGATTTTAAGTGAATATTTTTGTTAAACCTTCAATTTAAATTTCTGATATGATAAATATTGACGTCCATAACTCACATAAAGGAAGATCTTTGGGGTCCTCAATAATTTGTAAGAGTATAAAAGGTTTCCAAGATGAAAGGGTTTGAGAACAAATGCACTGCAATTACCTATTAATTCTATTCTTAATGGGCATTTGGATTGTTTCCAGTTGAGGCTGTTATGAGCAACATGACTTTGAGAGATTATGGCACATTTTTCTTGGTGTACGTGGGCAAGAATTTCTCTGAGATACATTCTTAGAAGCAACATTGCTGTATTATCTTATCTTCTATTTACTAGGTAATTATTTTGAGGAATATTTCATACTGTCTAGATACCAGGCTTTTTCTCATTAGGTATGTTACAAGTATTTTCTCCCACTCTGTTTTATTTTTTTATTGTCCTTACTAAAACATTGCTTATATGATACTCAGTTTGGAAAGATCCGTCACCTAAAAAAGGCAGTCTTTTTTTCATTTTGTATTTCATTTTGGAAGTTTCTATTGCTGTATCTTCAAGTTCGGTCATCTTTTCTTCTTCAGTGTGTAATATACTAGAAATCCCAGCCCATGTATTTTTTATTTCAGATATTATTTACATGTTTTTCATCTCTAGATGTTTGATTTGGGTCTTCCCTATATCTTCCATGTTTAACATTCCCAAAAGTTATGCAAATTTTATGAAAACTATAAACGTACAAATCTAAAAATTTCAACAGACTTTCAGCAGAAAAAAAATGGAGAAAACCACACCATGGCACATTATAATCTAAGTAAGTACTGAAAAAAGTGAGACAGTTTGTTAGTAGGGGAAAAAAAAATAAGAATAATGACAAACTTCTCAGAAGCTATAGAAGCCAAAAATCAGTGGTGTGCCATGTTTGAAGTACTGTAAGAAAAAGGTGACACCTTATAATTCTACTCCCAGCAGAAAAAAAATGGAGAAAACCACACCATGGCACATTATAATCTAAGTAAGTACTGAAAAAAATGAGACAGTTTGTTAGTAGGGGAAAAAAAAAAAGAATAATGACAAACTTCTCAGAAGCTATAGAAGCCAAAAATCAATGGTGTGCCATGTTTGAAGTGCTGGAAGAAAAGGTGACACCTTATAATTCTACTCCCAGAAAAAAAAAGTCTTTCAAAAATAGGGTGAAATAAAAGAGGAGTCTGAGAGATTTCACTGCCAGAAGTACAACTGTTTTTGAATCAGTTACTGTTGGGAGAAGAAAATGTTATTGATTTTAAAAGTCGCAATTTTTTTTATTAGTTTTTATCATTTTTCTGCCCATCACATTGTTTTTCTTCTGTAGATGATCATGTCAAGTGCAAGTAATGATAGATTTATATTTTCCCTTTTAGTTCTTATGCTTCTTATTTCTTTTCCTTTCTTTAAGGGAGGGTTCGTTGCCAGAGGACCATCACTATGAGAAATAATAAACAAAGTTCTTTCAGCAGAAAGAAAATGATACCAGGTAGAATACTGGAGCTACAAAAAGGAAGCAAGAGCACTGTAAATGATAAATATATGAGTAAATATTAAGTATCTGTTTCTCATTTTTAAAAATCTCTTTAAAAGAAAACTGTTTAAAGCAAAAATAATAATATTATATATGATATATAACATTTGTAGAAAATTATTTTAAAAATAGCACAAAGCCTGGGAAGAGGAAAGTTAAAATATACTGTTATTTTAAAAAGGTAGGAAATAAAACTGTAAAAGACTGATAGATAGGACTACATAATTTTTTAAAAAATCATATTATAAGATAACGTAATAGATATAACCTAAATTCAAAAGAAAAAAAGGAAATAATTATAACTGTGAATTATAAAGAGTCATTGCTATCAGTATACAGATTCTCATAAAATTGATGAGGACCGAGAAAAAAAAAACCTCAATTAAAGAGATTATGTGATGGGCAAGCAATTTATAAAATAAATACATGACTAATGCACTGAGAAAATTAGGTTAACTTCACCTACAATCAATTAAACCTATAAACACATTAATAAAAAAAATCTCATTTATTAATTTAATAAAGTTAAAAATAACAGAACAAACTTCACAGCAATAATGGTTTGAGGACATAGGTATTTACTTTCATTAATTGCTAATGGAAAGACAAATTGGTATAATACTTCCTGAAAACACCTTTGGTAACTAACAATTTAGATTTTCTTAACCCAGTGAAATCTCATATCTATATAAACAACTTGATTAAACTTACATTTTCCTTCAGAATGTTGAAAGATGCATGAAAACCAGCCATAAATTCATTGCATAGGAGCAGCCATTATAAATATTTTGCTGTTTGTGCATTATATACATGTATTGAAACAACACACTGTACCTTATAAATATGTACAAGTAAATATTAAAATAAAAATTTTTTAAATTAAAAATAAAATTTTTTGTTGTATTTGCTTCCATTCAATTATAAAAGAATAAAAATAATTAATGCAATGGAAATGTACAATTTTCAATGGTGGTGGTACTGAAAAGATACAAGGTAAGGAAAAAAAAAAAAGGAAAAGGGCAGCTAAAAGTGTCAGGATGACCTGGGATAATTTAAGTTCTCATAAATTCTCCTTTGCTCTTATATTTTAATGTGTTGTGAGCTAAAAGCAACATGTTAATTGAAAAACACCAATATGTTAACCACAAAATGTGGTTGTCATTCTGATAGACTACCATTGTCTCTAATGTTAGAGTGTTAGTATTTCACCATTTATATATGTAGATATGTATGTATGTGTGTGTGCGTGTGTATGGGTATGCGTAGTTTTAGGTATGCATTCTGTATCTTATTCATACTGAAAAAAAAATAGCATAATTGAGTATAATTATTTGTTTTCTTAAGATATCAGGTGGATTCTCTGTATTGGCCCACTCAATGTATGTCCATTCCATCTTTCTTCTAGATGGAGAGATTAAAAGCAAAAAATAAACAAAAAAACACATTTCTTTCATATTTTCCAGACTCCCTTGCAGATTGAGCTTGAGGGCAAATTACCTAATTAGAATAACTCTTTTGCAGATTAGAAGGCAGAAGTGAGGTAGAGGCCATCTTCCTAGGGTCCTTGGCCATTGCCACTGGCCAGCAGATACATGAAGCTGTCCTACTTTCCTGCAGCACAATTCTGGAGAAGGGTGTGCATTAGTCAGCTCCCTGGGTGAGAGAAGCTGTTGAAGGGGCAGAAGACTGAGCCTGCTTCGTTGGGCTCAGAGCCCTCCAACGGATCCTTCAGAGGTTGTAGGTCCCCTGGTAGGTCATTTCCATTTTTTTCTGGAAAACACTCCAAGAGCCCCAGCCCAGATCTGGCTCCGTCAGCCCCTCCAGAAATTTTACGGATGCTTTATTCCCTGAATTCCTTTCTGCTTAAAACTCCTAAATACTTTAAAGAATGAAGGTTTCTGTTTCAGGGCACTGAACTCTGAGTAAAAATTCAAAATTTTTAAAAACTGATAAACTAATAGAAGTTCTTAACTCTATTATCCAGGGTTGAAAAACTTTTCCTGCCAAGGTCAGATAGTAAACATTTTAAGCTTTGTGGGGAATACACTCTCTGCCGCAAATACCCAATCTGATGTTATAAAGCAGCCATAGACAGCATGTTTAAAAAAAGGGACATGGATGTATTCCAATAAAATTTTATTTTTAAGAACAGGCTGTAGGCCATAGTTTGCAGATGAGGATAAGGTAATTCTGGTTTTAAGGAATATTTGATTCAAATGTTTTGAAAAATTTAAATGTATTTTTTAGAATAAAATTAATTTTTCTTATTAAGTTCCATGATAGATACACCTACAACATTTTCACAATATTTCTTTGTTTTAGTAAGTAACAGAAAATGTGACTTGAGTGCATGTCATTTATGGACCAAAAGGCATTATTTTTCACAGAATCTATGAATACCATAAAGTTGATTCCATTCCAAAGATGTTTCAAAACACTTCTGTGAGTTCTATAGAACTCATTTTATTTGGAATTGTGTAAACTATTATTAATTAGTTTGTGAAATTCTCTAAAATGTTAAGGTATTCTGTTTTATTTAAAATGAGACAATGTAATCACTCTAAGAAATTATTCAATACTAATTTAAATATATTATGTTTTTTGCCTGTTATGGCATATTATTTTTGAAATCATGTCCTTCTCTTTATAATGTATAATCCAATATGGAATAATTTTTGTAATTGTAAGATTTAGTATGCCTGAACTGACACTGTCCATTGTCTTAACCCAAAAGTGATTCACATTACTTTTTAAAATATTTTTTATATTGGTCATAATAGTCACATAGACCCACAAGTGATCTAGAAATTGTGATCTCTCAAATACCCAGGAAGGAAAAAGGAATCTACTACTGGTGAGTACTAACAATGTCTCTTCTAGATTTAAAACCTAAATGCAAGAGTGTTTTTATTTTTATATTTATTTCACCCACCTCTATTGAGGTGGTTAATTAGTAACTGAACCTCAATTAAGGTGTTGAACTAGTAATAGATACTCAATAAGTATATTTTTGAAATATAGGAAATGTCAAAGAAGTTGACATTTACCAAAAAATACAGCATATATACTTTTCAAAGGCCCAGAAATGGACACCAAAAATAAAAATATAATGACATCATAACAAGAATTATTATGCTAATACCAATAATGATAATTAACATTATGAGGGCCCACTATGGGAAAGCATTGCTATGAACTCATTTAATTTTCACAACAAACCTATCTCACTCTTTTATCCTTGTTTTACGAGTGAGGAAAACTGAGGCACAGTGAGGTTAAATAAGATGGCTCAAAGTCACATAGCTAATAAGTGATGAATCCAGGATTTGAAGCCAGATAGCTTGGCTCTAGAATCTGTGATTTTTACCATGATGTTATTTTTATTTATTTATTTATTTATTATTTATTTATTTATTTATTTATTTATATTATTATTTTTTTACATTCTAAAATTTTGTTGTGGAGCAGGTGGAGGGTAGGGAGAGAGGAGAAGGGGGAAGAAAATAGGGTGGGAGGAGTAGGAAGGAGGAGGGGCTTGGTCGAGGCCTGTGGCATCCCCCTCATTCTGGCGGTGGAGACTAAGGGGCTTCCAGTGGTGGGCAGGTCATTGCTGACCTGGATGCAGATGTCAGAGGGATGTGGCTGAAACCCTCAGCCCACCACTGGCCTGGCTCAGAAGCATGGGCATTTCTGGCAGTAGCTCAGAGGTCATTGCTGAACTTGGTGTGGACTTTGGGGGTGTGTGGCTGAGGTCCTTGGTCCCCCCACCACCCCAGCTCAGGAGTCCAGGGTGCTTCCTGTGGTGGCTTGGTGTTCATCACTGGGCTGGTTGCAGATGTAGATTGCATAAGTAAATCAATTACAATAACATACATGACAAGAATCTTTCCAACAGTTATGAGGTTTAAGTCATCATTTAAATTGCTGAATTGTGAAGGACAAAAGAATTCTACTAGGAGACAAGTAAATAAGAGAATAGAAAATATAACTATCCATCCTGTTTCTATCAAAGTGAACTCTTCAATTGAGTGTACTGGGTAAAATAGCATGCCAATGCTTATTCTCAAACAATCAGTTACTGAAGATGAAAGAATCTTGTTGATTGGTTAATATTTCCTAAGAAATTGCTCTTTTAGGAAAAAAATATGAATGTTAATAAAGAGGACTCAATGTTAGTTTTACATTTTTAAATTTTAACATTTCAATTACTGTTTACAATTTAACAATACACTTATGGGGGTACAGTAGATGCCAAGTACTGCTATATGTGCTTTAAAAATATAAACTTATTCAATTCTAATAGTTCCCTTTTTTAATCCTCATTTTACTTTTGAAAAACAGCTTAAGTAAGTTCCAGGGGCAGGATTCAAAAACTGGTACTAGAGTCCATACTTTCTCTTCCATGCTATTAAAAAAAAAATCTTGTGTTTAATAAGGAGTAAATTATCATAAAAAGGTAAAAATGTTTGGTTTCTGGAAGACATTGTGGATTTTATAGTGTGTTTCTTAAATAACACTGTGTTTCTTTACTGCAATAATTTGTTACCAGCTGATTTATACTCTATCATCAAAGGTCGTACTTTGCTCCTTTTTCCTATTTTGTATGAATATAGCAAGTGATTTAGATGCAAGGGGTTTATTTCCAGATGTAAATATAATAATGTGGTTGTACTTTGCTCATTTTTCCTATTTTGTATGAATATAGCAAGTGATTTAGATGCAAGGGGTTTATTTCCAGATGTAAATATAATAATGTGGTTGTACTTTGCTCATTTTTCCTATTTTGTATGAATATAGCAAGTGATTTAGATGCAAGGGGTTTATTTCCAGATGTAAATATAATAATGTCTGTAACCAATTTTCTAACAATTTTCCTTAATCTGCTTTAGCTATTAGAAAATTTTAAATGTAAGAAATACAGTATTTTGCTATAGGTTTTAAAGACAGGCTAGAAATATTTGATATGCCAGTTTCTACCACAGTAAAACAAAATTAAACTAAAAAATAAACAAACAAAAGTGTCTTCCATATGATGCAAAAACAGCCAGAGTGTTCTCTTTGGTTAAGGTGATGCCATGTGAAGTACTATGTAAATTCATTGTAAGCGTCATGGCAGATGGGAAAGGACACATTTAAATTTTCAAAAAACTTTTGCTTTGCAGAGGAATTTTCTTAAGATAATTTGTATTCATCTCTAAATAATAGAAAGTTCAGGATTAAATATTGCAATTGCCATTTATATTACACAGAAAAAATGCAGTCCTGGGCAGTTTATGTTAGTTCCATTTTCTCATTTTTTTCTGAAACATCCTCTTCTTTTGTCCTCTGTGGGGAATCCTGCACTTTGTCCGATGATGAAAAGTTGCCATTTCTTTCATCCTCATTATCATACTCATTGTTTGCCTTTGTTGGGTGCTTTTTAGATGACATCCTTGTCCTGCAGAGAGCCACAGGACTCCATCAGATCTGCACAATCATCTGAGCCCAATTAAGGAAGGTCTAAATATTCTTTTTTATCATAGATTTGGTAAATGAGGATGTTTACCTCTAAGAATTAAGTGAATACTTGAAAATGGATCATTATCAAAGATCACAAAGCTTATCTCATGCCCATATTACATATCTAATGAGGAGAAATATAACACGCCCCATTTTCATGTAAGAATTTGTTTATTCATACTGCCCATGATTTGGTAGAGAGAGCATGCCACATGTAAAGTTGCTATTGGAATAGTGCAAACTATTAAACTTTCAGCCATGACAACTGAATTGGAAAAGAAAAAATAAAGGAAGAAGTAGTCCTGGACAGTGGTGATTAGTTAGAGAAAAGTAATAGGTATTCTTCAGACCACCCGGTTTCTCTACACCAGCTTCTCTTTGGTTCCATCAAGTATCATCAACACTGTAGTAGTAAGAACTCTGGCTAATGTAAGCAGCAAAACAATTTACTGGAAGACTGTGAGGCTCCTCATGGAATCAGTACAGAACCCAGCTGGAGAGAGAGCGTGCACAAAGCAAAGAATGCTAAGCATACAAGCCCAGAGCCTCCTTCAAACAGCAGGTGTTTGATAATACATCTTCCTCAAGACTCCCATTCCAGGCATTGCTATGAATCATTTCTTACCTATCCTAACATCTTTATATATATATATATATATATATATATATATATATATTTAAACTCAAAAACCCAAGAAGGACGAAATTGTTGGCTGGCCCCACATCACAGCCTGCACTGCAGTTATCACAGGACAGGGAGAGAGAGCTCCTGGAGCTGTCAGGTTTGTGGTGGCAAGTGAATTCTGCCTCCCCAAAAGGCACTCACAGTGGAGAATTTACCAAAAATTTAAAGGGTCTCTAATGTTGTTCAGTCAAAAGACAGTGGCCCACTTCCATCATCACTATTGCATCCACAGATAACAGAGTGTTGGAGAGGAGGATCAACTGACAAACAATTTGGGTTCTAACTGAAACCCAGTCCTTTACCATCATTGTCATCTTGGCTAAAGAAGTTCTTTTCTAAGCCTTGGTTTCAGTTTTAAATTGGGATAATATTCTGCCCAGAATATAAAGTCATTGTAAGGAATGGAATGAAATAACTTATGCAATGTTTATTTCAATTTCTTTTCAATGAAAAAATGTATTAAGGGTCTACCATTTGTGAGATAAAATCCAATGACAGTGAATGTAAAAGTAACAATCTGTGTGCTAAGGAATACATAATTGTGAGGTATTATTATCAAAATTTTAATTTAAAAATATACTAAAAATATGCATGCCCTTATCATTCTGTTTGAAAATTAGAACAAATAAATGAAGAATCAAACAGTGCTATGATATATAGATGAAATTTAGGAGGACAGAAAATTAATGCTGAGGCATTTTCCTGTCACTACCTTTCTTCTGCGATATATTTCTTCTCCCAGTTCAGCCATCCAGTTTTTGTATGGGAGGGAGTTGATGTTCTCACAAAATCCCACCTGTAGAGGAGAGTGATTGATTTAGTGATGTGCCCCTTTCCAAACTCAACAAATCAGAACTTATTCTGGAAGCCTTCCAATTTGGAACAATCTATAAAACATGCTCCTTGGTCAGAAGCAATATTGTGAGGTTTGCCTCATTGTGGAATAAGAGATTCAGTGTTATCTGCTGATTGTGATGCTGGGGGAAGCACTGCAGGCAGGAGAGGCAAGTCTACATGTACATCAGGTGTTCTTCCAGTGAAGATTAAACATGCCTCCCTGGAGGAGGTCAAGTGTAATCAACATGCCACCAGACAACTGGGCAGTATCAGGTTTCTGCTATTGACATATTGCTCTGGGCAGTATCCAGATCAGTCTTGTTGAGAGGAAGTGCGCGTTGTTCAGCCCACAAATCACTTCCATCTCTGCTGCATGGCCACTCTGCATATCTAGTGGCTGGGAAAAGAGGCTGACAACGTTCACCAGATAGATCATATCATCAGCCAGATTACTGGGCATCCACCATGAATGCCCTCTGGTGGGCATTCATACAGGAAACGAATGTTTTCACACTCTTTCCCATTTTGAGAGTTTTATTCACCTATCCTTCCCTCAGAATCACACCTTCGCAGTATTAGTATTTGATTGTTGTCCTGATCTCACTAGTTCTCTGAGATGCAGTATTGCTTTTGGATTGCAATCCTGGTGGGGAGTGGGAGTTTCAATGGCATCCAGAGGGTGGCATCCTTCCACTGTAAGACACCTTGTTCCTGGACTTCTCACGTCCAGAACTGTGAGAAATAAATTTCTATTTTGTAAGCCACCCAGTTTGTGTTATTTTTTTTTTTATGGCACCCAAGCAAACTAATATAATGCTGTATTAGATTCCTGCTGCTGCTATAACAAAAAAGCACAGATTAGCACAAAGTGGCCTAAAAGAACATAAATTTATTATCTTACAGTTCTACAAGTTAGATGTTCAACATGGATCTCACCGACCTAAAATCAGGTTGTCAGTATGGCTGGGTTATTTTCTGGATGCTCTAGGGAAAATCCATTTCCTTTCCTTTTCCAGCTTCTAGAGACCACCCACTTTCTTTGGCCTGTGGCCTTCTTTCTCCATCATCAAAGCCAACAACCTTGCATCTCTCAGGTCATTCTTCCCTCATCCCATCATTTCCTCCGACTCTCTTCTTGTGCCTTCCTCTTCCATTTTTAAGCATTCTTGTGATTACATCGGACTCCCTCAGGTAATCCAGAATAACCTCCCTATTTTAAATGTCAGCTTAGCAAGTCCAATGTGATCATAATTCTACGTGTAACCTTAATTTCCCTTTTTCCTATAATATAATGTTGTTCTGGGAATTCGGATGTGGACATCCTTGTGGAGAGGGCTTTATTCCACCCACCACAGGTCCTATCACCAAGCTGCTGGGTTGTTTCTCAAGGGGCCCATCACTCAAGAAGTAGTGGATTTTTGAACTGGCATAGTTCTGGAACTAAGATGTTGTGAAACCCCACAATAATGACAGGTTTTTACTCACTGGGCCTAAAAATTTTTTGCTTATATGGGTCAAGTGGCTCCTTAAGAGGTGACTAAACATTTCTGGACCACAAATATTTATTTTGCTTTTAGAGAATTAATAAAGAGGATTTAGTCTCCTTCCTTTTGCAAGCCTCCAGCTAGGCTTCCCATTTGCCAAATCTAATCAGCAGCCCGAGGTCAACAGAGCAGTTTGACTCAGTTCAAAAAGGTCAGCCTCCTGGGAAAAAGAGAAGGGGAGAGATAGGTGAGGGGGCAGATCTGGAGTGATAAATGAGAAAGATTCTATCCTCCCCCAGAGACCAGGAGACAGAGACCCTATCCTTCCTGATCACTACATTTCAAAGAAAAGGCTTTCAGATCCATGAGAGAGACACTCCTGAGTTGTAGGAGATATGTATACATCTTAAACACACAGACAAGGGATTCAAAATTGTAAGCCCTTTCTAGAAAATACTCTAAGAAAGGGAGGTCAGGGACCTGTTGTCACATGTTGGCTAGAATGATCAGTAAATTCTGTTGACAGCCCCGAGCTTTTCCTGACAGCAATTCAAAAAGGAGCTCTTTGCTGGTTTTTTCCGCAGGAATGTGGCCTTGTTAGTCGCACATATGGCTGCTAGAGCATTGTTGCAGTTTAGTGACGTCTCTTAGTGCAGGGGTTTGAATGAAGTGTTTCTATCAATGATTTTTACAATTGTCATCATCTTCCCTGAATGGTTCCTGGTTCACATTTGTCAACAAGTGGTGCTCTCAAGAGATTTGGCAGGGGCACAAGAGAAATCAGTTTTACTTGATAATTGAGGCAGATCAGATAGCAAATGGCAGAACTGAACTTTGGAGACACTCCTGGAAATTATCGGCAGTTGCTTTTGGAGATGTTATGGGTGGAAATGGAGATGTATAGAACAAGAAATTATGTATCTTCATGAAGGCTATGTGACCCATGCGGTTTAGTAGACAGAACATCATAAGAACATACATTCTAGTTCGCACTC
Source organism: Galeopterus variegatus (assembly GCF_000696425.1). Lineage (NCBI taxonomy): Eukaryota > Metazoa > Chordata > Mammalia > Dermoptera > Cynocephalidae > Galeopterus > Galeopterus variegatus. The sequence continues at coordinate 47,744 of NW_007729387.1, read as the reverse complement.
TGTCACTGGCCAGGTGACCCTAGATAATTTATTGAAGAGCCTTTAAATTCACTTATTTCAAAATAAAGAGATTTTGCTGTGAGAATAAAAGGATATGGAGCATGTATAATTGCCAGCTTGCCACAATCCACCTGGTTATAGTATAAGTCTTATTCTGTTTTTGAGCCCCTAGGCTGACATCCCATAATGATTTTAGAGACCTCTGGGTAAGAATTTGCTTAATGCATTTTGCTCAGGCTCAAGTTAATTGACACTTTTACAACTTTTAAACTTATTTAAACTGCATGGGTCTTTCACCCATAATTCTGAAGCTATACTTCCCTAAACTCAATGCAATGTCCTTAAAATAGCACATAAAAATTAGCTCACATTCACTTTTTTGTTGCATTTTTATGTCTTTTTAGTAAGACATAATCACGAGGAAAGGATGAACTGTTAATGTTGCTTTTGGGAAACAGCTGAGCTTGCAAGGAAATTAGTCACTAGTATTTTGTGTATACTTTACCCACTCTACTTCCCTAATTGTCCAAGAAGTGTGTGACTTTTAGGGTCTGGGATGTACTTACTGGACTCTTAGTGTGAGATTTTATATTAATCTGGCTGGCGTTGGACCGTGTTTAACATTTGCTATGGATATAGCTGTCAGAAGCTAAAATTTTCTCTACAGGTCTTGTTTTTGTCTCCTCTATTGTCTTTGGGTTTCCTTACCAACTTCCCTTAAAACAAAACTTTGCAGCTCTTTTATCTGTAATCCACTGTTATCATACTGGAGCTCTATTGATAAAGTATGGGGGAGGGGAAAAGTTCTATAATCTTATAATTAAATCCCTGACTTTTAGTAGGCCCATATCCCTGGACTGTGACCTTCACAAGTGTTTCTTGGAATTTTTTTTTTTTTTTTCTTTTCCCCTATTAAGTTAGACTGGAAGGCTAGAGGGAACTAGAGTTAAGTGCCCTTTAGCTGCCTACATAAGATAAGGCTCTGGTAAGGGCTTTTCACTGGAAAGTAAATCTTTTGTTATGGACAATGTTCTAGGTGTATTTTAGAATGGTTACTCTCCCACTCCCTCTGCCAGAGACATCAGGTGATTTTTCTTGGCTCTATACTGTGAGGGACTGGTGGGATTCCTGGAGGTAAAGCCCATGAATATTTGGGGGATAGGATCTCCTAATACTGCAGCCTCCAGGAGTCTCTCACTCTCCACACTCAGCCTCTTGCAATTCATCAAAATTACCATTTAAGAGTTCCTACCAGTTTGTGGCTCCAGTGGCTTCTGCTCCAGGTAAACTGATCTCAGCTGCAATTCTCTGTATTCGACTCTCTCTTCAGATTTCAGGGTGGTAATTTTTCCCTGAGACATCAATTCTCTGATGGGTTCAAGAAAAGTCATTGACTTGAAGTTTGCTAAGCTTTTTTCTTGGTGTAGGGACATGAGCAATGACTCCCAAGCTCTTTAGATGTTAAAGCTGGAACTAGAAGTCTTCCATGCACTTTCTTTTATAAATTGACAGTATGGTAAAGTGTGGTGTTTCTCAAAGGAAAATAAATATATAGGTTCCTCCACTGCACTGAGTGTTGATATATTATTTTATTATAATTTTGTGTCATTAAAATATAGAAATATAGGGCCGGCCCGGTGGTGCACTGGATAAGTGCGCCGCTTGGGAAGCGCGGCGGCGCTCCCGCCCGAGGGTTCGGATCTCACATACAGACCGGTTCCCGCTCACTGGCTGAGCGAGGCGCGGGAGCAACACCAAGGGTTGCAGTCCCGTTGCCGGTCCCCGGTCCGGTACGGGGGCAACACTGAGGGCTGCGATCCGTTGCCGGACACGGAAAAAGACAAAAGACAAAAAAAAAAATATATAGAAATATAATTTTAGATCTAAATTCCATAGGTCTATAGTTCTTAACCAATTTTTGAAATGTAATGCATGTGTGAATTCAATTCAAAAATCCTATAAAAATACTAAAATCTTAAATAATAATATCGTTTTTAAGATTGTGTGGTTGATACAAAATATTGCAATAGGCTTAATATGAGGAAGATGCTGCTTAGTTCTCCTACTATATATATTTGGATTTCGATAAAACTTATGTAAGAAACTTCTGTCCACATAAGGCTATATGAAATGCTACTGATAACCTCAAGTTTTTCTCTTTTTTTCTTCTTATAATAATCAAACAAAAACTCTGCCAGGAGACATTTTTCGATATGAACTTTGATGAGGTATATTTTGACAGTTCTATAAATGCATTATGTTCACATGGAGATTTGTGTCCACTGCAGCAATATTCTATTGCTTTGAATTTAGAATGTGAAAAATATTATCTTTGCAAATTTATCATATATCTGTCATATACCTAGTGACCAATGACCTATCAAAATCAGAGACATACAAAATTATCTCTTAATGAGTGAAAAATATTAAATCTTCCTTTGATTTCGGCATGCCTCTACCACCATGAGCCCTAGGATATTCAACTCAATTCTTCCAACTTATTTCTCTATTTGATTGTGAACCTTTATTTGAACACTGGACATAATCTTATCTAGTCTTCACTATAAACACATATATCCATAAGCAACAAAAATGAAGTCACTGGGATTCCATTGCAGTAACTAATAGCAAGGCAACTAGTCAGATGATCTGTAATGTGCCCATGTCTGTGGTTTGTTTTCTACATAACATTTCTTATGAAGAATTCGTAAGCACCTTGTAATACATACACTGACCCCACATTAAGAAGAATGTGTACTTTGCCAAGTTTTAAAATCAGACTGAGTTAGACAACCAGCTGTAATGACTCATAGCTCTGTGATCTGGAGAAGCTTACTTAATATCTCTAAGCCACAATTTCTTAATCGGGAAAATGACCTGGCAAAGTTGCTGTGAAATCAAATGAAACAATAAATGTAAAGTTTCAACCCCTTAAACATTCCCTGTGCCTTTCAATTAATCATTGGCTTGAAATTCTACCTGGTTATCTGGTAAGGTGTTTTACAGATAGTAAGACCTAATAGAAAATATTATACAATATAATATATAATATGTTTACATACATATGTCCTATATAAAAATACATACATATATATGTATAGTGTATGTTTATATATGTAGAGATGGAGAGAATTTTTTTTCTTTAGATTTTATTTTTTGCAGATTTTTTAAATTTTAATTTATCAAAAAGAAGAGAGATTTTTTAAATGAACAATTAGATTGGCTGAAGAATGTGGAAGTAAGCCAATAGGGAAGTGGTTCACATTGTGGAAATGCAGATGGATACATAACAATATTAGAGAGACATACTAGAAATAGAGCCTACTCCAACAGAAAGAAACCCCATTAGACAGAATCTTGGAAAGTTGATGTCTTAGTTTTTATTCTCAGAGTCCGACTTGCCTAATCAGCTAGTGTTGACAGGGGTACCCAAATATAACCATATATGAAGGGGTTGTTAAACTCCAGATTTTGTAAAGACAGGAAAGGACCACATTCCAAAATGAGATGCATATACAAGTACAAATATTTATAAAGGAAATGAGTTTACAGCAGTGAGTTTTGATGTTAGTGTCCAGTTCCTTTTCACTAAGAATTTGATGATAAACCTCAGTGGTTTAAGGAATAACCTAATGGCCTTCATGCTGGTTCAGGCTGGATCGACTTGTAATTCCACTTCTTGTCTAAGCAGCCTGGCTAGAACTTGTGGCCCTTGCTTTCATGCCCTTATTACTATCACTATTAGCCTTTTCATGGCTCCCTTACGAATGACTGGGTGATACTGTTACTCTGTGTCTCTCAAAGGCAGTGCACTGTTTCTGTAATTTTTCTATGAGGAATTATGTCTTCGGAGAGATGGCAATTTTGGCCATCTTTTGGCAGGAAATATGATCCTTCCTGTTTAGAGCCCCAGGAAATGTCTATGGAATATAAACTAAACACCTTCTCCCAGAAGTGTTAGTTGTCAACATTGGCTTATTATAAGTTAGAGGAGCTCAAATGCTGTCATCACAAAGAAATGATAAATGTTAGTGGTGACAAATATGCTAATTACCCTAATTTGATCATCACACATTGTATACTTGGAATAAAGTATAACTCTGTACCCCATAAACATGTACAATCCATATGTGTCAACTAAAAATAAAAATAAACCAGCTCATTAATGGAATGTTGAATATTTTGTGTGTGTGTCATGTTTGAACTTGTTGAGTGTGAGTAAATAAATGAGATGGAATATATAAAACTCTGAGAGGGTTGCAGAAGGTAAGGCAACCCTTCCCTCCACTATATTCCTAGGGAAATAAACAGCTTGTGAGGTGCTCAAAAGATAGACAGTGCTAGCATCAGTACAGAAAGAGCTGAAGTGCGCATTGTTAGATTATTGCTTTTCCTATCTTTTCCTCATGTGTTTTGTGTTTGAGGCTAGGGGTGGGGATATAGGAAAAAAGATTAAGAAAAACAAGTCGCTTAAACATGGAGTCTTTCCTCAACATTATGTAGCATGAAAGAAGAGATAATGGAATTCAGTGAATGCTATAGAAGGCATACGTAACTTACAAAAAGGGAAAGATCAATCTGCTGTAAATTATATGCCCTATTCCCATAACCCTTATTTCTGTTTCTTTTTACTTCTCTCTTCTTTTTTTTTATTTTTAGAATGGCCTCAATGGGAAGAGGAATGAGTTGTCTGACAAATTTAGATTTTGCAAACTTGTGCACTGATGAACGTGCTATTGAAACACGTTGTTAAGAAAGATTTTCAACACACACAAGTGTCATTTCCTTTCTTCATGTACCAGATACTGAAATACTATGAGATAAAGATTTCAGGTCTCACATACAAAGAGAAGGAAGTGGATAAATCCTCACTGCCTTCTTCAGGACCAACGGTAAAAGCGGTTTATTTTAATGTGTTTTTCCAAAATTGCTTTTGTTGATTGTATGTACCTACTCTGTGTGTGTGAGAGAGAGGGATATTTGATAGATATGTATATAAATGGTGAATAGTACCTAGTAGAATATTTTATTCTATCACTGATAATTTGGTTTGATTGTTTTCAAGAATAAAAAATAGAGATTTCTGCTGAGTTTTCCACGAGTAGAAAATATATATATGTGTATAAATACACTAAATACTTTGTAGCTTGAAATGGCAAGATATTTTTGTTACATAATTGTGCAGATTTTGTTAAAAATATTGTCTTTATTCAAAGTGTAATTTAACATGTTTAAGTTATTCTCCTTTCCTTACTTTTCAGGTAACACTTTTGGCTTTAGCCTAATACCTTTTACTATCTTTACTTGCTCATATAGCAAATTTTGTCTGGGCATCTACTATATGTAGTTCATTCAGCTAGATATGGGAAGGATACAAAGAATAAAATAGTTTCTGCTTTCAGAAAGTTCATGATCTAAGGTATATACCCAAATAAGCATAATACAATTTGAGCACTTAAAGTAGCATGAAAATGCTGTAGATATCTAAGGGAATATAAGAGAGGCCAAAATTACTTCAAGGAGAGAAAGAACTGTCAAAAAAAGAATCTTCATGGAAATGTTAGGATTTAGATTCATCTTGAAGAATGGGTAAGGTTTACACAGTATAAATGGGGGTTGGTGTTCTCATTGGCCATGTGAAAATAGTGATGGAAAAGTCACAGAACTGAGATTGTGACTGTGTTATGCAGTGACTGGGAGTTGTATGCAGTGGTGAAGAGCTGATATTCTGTAAGGACACTGCCCGCCTGCACTCAAATCCCAGCTCCCCCCACCCTAACTGTGTAACATTGACTAGTTACTTAAATATTTTAGGTCTTGATTTCCTAACCTGTGAAATTCAAAAAATTACTACTGTATACCTCCTGGGGTTTTCTGTGAGAATAACATAAAAAGAGCTACTAAAAAAAAAAAAATAGTGCTTTAAAATAGTGGTGATCCATTCGCTACTGACAGTTTTCTGTGCACCAGGTAATTTATGAAAATTATTTTTAATCCTCATAACAATTGTTTGATATAGTAATCATATTTTACATCTATAAAGAAACTGCAATTCAAAGAAGTTAAAGTATTTGTGTAAGGTCACACAGCTAGGTAATGGCACAGCCAATACTCAGATCTAGATTTCAGATTCAAAAATCGATGTTCTTTCTCCTTAAATCCCAAGGAATCAGGCACAACACGGAAGTTTCCATTTCCTACTAGAATCCTTCTTACAGGCAGATTCCTTAAGCTTGGAGCTGTGGATTTCACAAATAATTTTATACATATTTTCAACTGTTCTTACAAAAGACAAAATTTTTATTTTTAAGTAATAAGAAAGGTTACAAGACTACCATTTACCCCAAATCTTAAAGATGAAATTGACCTTATTAATATGATGACAAATATAAATAGGGAATAGTCTTAGAAGAAAGAATATACATCAAATATGAAAAGACATATGGTAAATATTTATTACATATGAAGAGCTTATTCAGACACACACATACATACAAAAGAAAGCTCCCCGGAGATGTACAAGCAATAGATACGAACAAGCACTAACCCTAGAAGAAATATAAATAACAATTAGATGAAAATATCTCTTCTACACTAAGAATAAACAATGAAAATAAAAGCCACCTTGAAGTATCATTTAACTCTTATCAGAATCTAAATGATTATAAAAGAAACATTATTACCCAAATGGTGATGAATTTGGTTTAAAACTGCCATGATTTTTGATATTTTCAAAATATATTTTTGAATATATTCCAGATATTTGACTGGAATATCTATAAATTTGTACGATCTTTTAAAAAAGCAGTCAGGTAGCAGATACCAAGAAGTTAAAAATATGTTTTCTTTCACTTGGTAGTTCTGTAAACTTTTCACTCACTTTATAAAAAGCTGATATTACAGAAATGTCTTTCACTTCTCATGAGAATGTACTTTCAGTAGATTATATAAACTCAAACAATTTCACAATCCTTTTTCAGTGCATTGACATTTGGTAGGAAAAGTAACTTTGTGTGAAATGACTTTTTCTCATAACTTTGGAAATGACTTTTAAAGGCACACTCGAACGGTATGCTTTGTTCCCTGGATGCTAACAGGCCTCCCATGTGTATGTACTTCATGTTATTTAAAAAATGAGGAAGAAATAATCTGGTAATTCTAATAATAAATGCCTTTGAAGCAAAGTCATATTAGAAATCTAAGTGGACATGTTAAGCAGTTGCATATACAAGTCTGGAGTTAGGAAAGGTCTGGGCAAGAGATAAAGATGCAAGAGGCCTCAGCCTTATAGATTGTTATTTAAAGCAAGGAGAATAGTGAGATCAGCCGAGGGAGTGAACAGAGAGAGAGAAAAGACAAGAACTGAGCCCTGGCACACTCCCATGTCAGACACTGGGGAGATGAGGAGGAATACCTAGGAAAAAATAAAACTCCCCTCAATATACTATCCTAATGCAATCATCAGTATCTCTCCTCTCAAAAGAAAAGCACAAACAAGACCAGATTTCTAGTATGCACCCAAGACCTTTCATCTTTATGTGTTTACTTACTTATTGATCTCTCACAAGTCTGCATCTGCCTTTTGCATTTCTCATGGCAGGCTATGGATGTCCTTGCATGCCTTGAGAATCTTTTTCTGTTCCACGACCCTGACCACTTCTTGTTTTCCTCTCATTGGGTCAAAAAGTTCTTCCTTGTCTTTAGTACTGGGCTCTCTTCTATTACTCACCCACTATATATGTTTGTTCTCAAGTGTATGTCTCTCATATATTTTTCCTGAAAAAATATTTTCTACTCTTTGATATTTTTCTCCTATTCTTTGTTAAAGTGCTCTGTTTTGGTGCTTGTTCGTCAGTGCTTTTAATTTCCTTCTTTATCTTAATGTTCTTAGATGTTCATCTTAATTGTCTACCCAAGATGCCGACTGGGGAAGATAAAAATGAGCTGAAATTCAAAACTTGGGATAGAGTGGAAGGAAGGGATCCCAGGAAGTCAGGATTGCTGTGGGTCTTGTAAGTGAGGGTGGTCTAGGACAAAGCTTTGTCTTCTGATTTAAGTGACTGTGCTTTGCTAGCATGTGCCTGACTGTGTTATGTATTCCCCACTACACAATAAGTAGGTGATAATAACAAATGATTGTAATAATCAATAGATGATATAAAGAGATATCTAAATAGATGATATGCCAACATTGAATATCTCAGAAAAAGAACATTAGGTTGATGCAGAAAATGTACCATTGTCATTAGTTGCATTAAAACAAGACAAAACAAAACAAAAATCCCTGAGATCTAAGCTGGATATATGGCTCGGTCAGCATATAGGTAGCAGTTCAAGCCATGAGGTAAATGAGATTTCCAGAAAGAGAATGCAGACTAAGAACAAAAGAAAGTAACAACAGACAGTGCCAGCAATTCGATGACAACACTATGATTAACTTAATCTTTTTTTTATGGAAAAAATATATACCAATATTTCATGCAGTTTATGATAAAACAACCCCTGCTGTACATTGCCTGAGAAAACAAACAACTTCCCATGGTGCAGTAGAGGAGCCAGAGGGGAGTATTTTTTATTCATCATCCCACTCGGAGAATTTAGTGATCATCTCCCTTCCAGCACCCTACCACTGCCAAGGGTATAATAAGACCAAACATGATCAATTAAGTTAAGCCACTTATAAACATTGACAAGAGAGTTTTCTTTTACAAAGTTTTAATGTCTGTGCAAAGAAAACACAGTTTAAAATACGGTAATCCACAAAATATTTATTATCACCTCTTTAAGCTAGGAAAAAATAGATAAAAGGGCTGGCCAGTTAGCTCAGTTGGTTAGAGTGTGGTGGTGTAACAAGGTCAAGGGTTCGGATCCCTACACCAGCCAGCCACAAAAAAAAAAAAAAAAAAAAAAAGAAGAAGAAAGAAAAATCAAAGCTTAGAGGCTTAAAGAAAAACAAAATTTGAGCTTCATTTTTATTTCAGGGTGGAAGGATTAAAAACAAAATGTTTAATAGATAATATATGTTATGTCACTAGTCATATTAATCTAGGTCTCTAATGCCAAAGCGAAGAATGATGTTTTACCTCATTTGTATAGATACTGACAACAGTATTATATTTTGGATAGGTTGCAAAAGCTAGATAGATTTGTGAGATCAAAAAAGTGAAAGAAGAAATTGATGGGCAGCATACTACCAGCTACGTGCCTCTCCAGACTCTTCTGCTGGCCTCACGCCCAGAAGTCCTGCTTCCATTGTGCTGATCCACTCTAAGTCCCCATGCTGCTCACCCTGCATCCCTTTTTTTTTCCTTTTTGTCTTTTTTCGTGTCCGGCAACGGATCGCAACCCTCAGTGTTGCACCCGCACCTCGCTCAGCCAGTGAGCGGGAACCGGTCTGTATGTGGGATCCAAACCCTCGGTGGGAGCGCCGCTGCGCTCCCAAGTGGCGCACTGTAGCAGTGCGCCACCGGGCCAGCCCCTGCATCCCTTTTAACATGGTATTTTCCATCCTGGGGTAGTCTTCTCGCCACAAATTTCAGCTCATTTTTAACACTGCAATAAAGTATCATCTTTTCTGTGTTCCTACCTTGACTACCCACTTTCCCCAAAGAGTTAACCACTCTTGTCTGCACTATGCTGGTACCTCATATGTGTATATATCACACTGTCAGGTGATTGTTTATAAAGATTTCACTTTTCCGAATTAGCGGTGTTTGAGAATATTCCACACACATTAATCTTGGCATCTCGTTGACTTGCACAGTGCTTAATGTAATGAATTGATAAAATGACCTGATATCATGACTGAGCAAGTATTTGGATAAAAATAACATTTATGTTACTTTATTGAGGCCAATATTAGATCACTGGATTATCATTCTGAAATTGCCATTTTCTCTTCTCTTTAAAATGACAAAATATTTAAATTTTATTGTAAGAACCATTCATGTAGGCTTTAGTAATGGTCTATAATATATGAATTTAAAGGGCTAACAACACAGGGAGGGATTTGAGAGATATCCTTCAAAACAAATTGAGGAGTCTGTATGATTGCTGAAGCTCATGAAGATACTTCTTTTTTCCTGAAAACAAATGCTCATTAAAGGTGTGTTAGCAGTCAGATGGCTCAAGACAAATTTTGCAGAGTGCTGCTGTTCCTGTCTTTTCATCCACATTTAGGATACACGTTGAGCAATGGTTCTCAAAGAGGGCTGGGTGTCTGGAAATACTTATGGAAGAGGTTTTTATGGCAGGAGGGGGGTTGCAGGAGGAGTTGTGACACAATGATTGTGAGACATTATTGACATTTAGAGGGTGACAACCAGGAGACAGCCCTAAATGAAAAAGAATTATCACAACCAAAAGACTGGTAATGTTTCCTTGAGAACTGCTGTGGGCTGCCGCCACTTGGGACTGACAGAATGAAAACAAATGGTGATTAGGGAACAGGCTAGAGTGAGAGAAAGTGTCCTAACAGCATAACAGTCATCCAGGCCTCAGATTAGTTTCAGATTCAAGGAGGCTATCTAAAGAGTGAGAATGTAGACTAGAGAGGAAAGAAAAAAAAAAAAAAAAGAAAGAAAATAAATCTGAATCATAGGCAAACATCCATCTTATTTTAAAAAACTAAAACAACCTGATATATAAGACTAATGTCAGAAACAAATGAGATCATTCACTCATCAAATATTAAGTATGTTCATGTTCCAGGCTGCCTTAGGCTCTGGTGACACAATGTGGACAAAAGCAGACATGATCCCTGCCCTTCCATAACTCACAGTCTAGAGATGTTTATCAAATTCAAAAGGTTTTACTTTTTTGCATAAACATTCTTGACTATAAGATAATCTGAGAAGTTTGTTCTGTAATTAAATAAAAGCAGAGTCAGAATATCTCAAACATGAGGACAGAAGCTGTAGTCAAATGTGGAGAAGGGGCAGGTGGGCAGCCTGAAAGGAAAAGATTTCCGTCCATCCCAGGAGTACATGTCCTTATGCTTCGTGAGCCCATCTTTCACAAACTGAGTTCAAAGTTAACAGCCTTTGCCACACAGTCCCAATTGCTTTGAACTATAGCTTCAAAATGAATTTAGCTAAGCTTTATTGTCATCTCGGTTTTTTAATTTTGTTTACTTGTTCATTTGTTTTGCTTGGTGAGTAAACCTGTTATCCAAATCTAACAATAGACTAAATTAAAAGAGAGGAAATGGAAGGAGAGTCTGGATCTGAATGATCCAATTTGGTTTCTTACAAAAGTCAATTTTCCCAGATAATTGTTTCTTTCTTTTGCTTTTTCTCTGCCTGAGTAAAAAGAGGATTAGGCCTTATACCCACCCCACTCCATCGCCTTCCCCCACAGTGGTCAAATTCTTTAAAGAACACCGTCCTTGGATGGATCGACATAGGATTTATGGAAACCAATTCTCAGAAATGATGCATGTAAAAAGATTGTCATTGGAAACTGCCAAAAAGAGAATCTCCCTAGTAATATTTTAAAAATCTATTGGCAGGAGTTGGGTCATATCCTCCTGTGTCCTTGCCTCTCCCCAAAGCAGGATGAATGTCTGCATATGAATAATTGCTCTTCATTTCCTGGATTGGATTTGAGTTTAGTGTCCTGGAGCTGCCAGCCAACTCAGTTAAAACCATGCTGTGATAAATACATAACTCAACATTAAAGGAAATAAGAAATGATCAAAAGATGTTAGCTTTATGCTAAATGTATCAATCAACGAACAACGAAAAACACACAAAAAGACACACAATTTCTTTTTGTAGAAAATGTTCTTAAAACTTGTTAGGACAAATGAACAGATATGATGTTGATGGGGGAGGGGGAGAGGGAGGGAGAAAAGAGGAATTGGTTAAGGGACATGAAAATCAACTACATTGTATAATGATAAATTAAAATTAAATAAATAAATAAAATCACGTTGCACACAACAAAAAAAAAAAAAGAAAGAAAGAAAAAGAAAATGTTCTTAAAAATGTGGTTCTCAGACTAGCAACAGCACTATCTCTAGAGAACTTGCTGGAATTACAAATTCTCGAACCCCACCCCAGATATCAGAAACTCTGGGGGTGAGATCTGTCAAGATTTCAAATGATTCTGATACATGTTAAAGAGACATAGGCATACATGGTGTCATAGAATATATATTGTGCTTAAAAAGATACAAGGATATATTTATGTTGCTGCCAATGTGTAATAAGAAAAGCCCTGAAAAGAAACAAAGAAAAAGAAAGAGAAATTAAGAAAAAAAAAAAAATTAAGTTTTTCCTGTGGTTTCTAATCTAGTGACAAGACTGTTTTATCCTTCTAAAATGATTAACAGATGCCTTGGCAAAGAAAAACTAGCTCATGAAGCCATGTTTAAAATATTCAATGTAAGGTCTGGCCCATGGCTCACTCGGGAGAGTGTGGTGCTGATAACTCCAAGGCCATGGGTTCAAATCCTTATATAGGGATGGCCGGTTAGCTCACTTGGGGGAACGTGGTGCTGACAACACCAAGCCAAGGGTTAAGATCCCCTTACCTGTCATCTTTAAAAATAAATAAATAAATAAATAAAATATTCAATATAGAACCTCTGATAAAAGATAACAAGAAATATTTGTTCCAAATGTACATAACTATTTGTTCTAAGGGAAATTATTTTTTCTTTTCAGCTAAATGGTTATTTTCTGTCACTTAGAAAATATTTTTTTAGCTAAGAAAGAAGAGCTACCTCTCTCCTCACACTCAAAAAGCACACATCTACAAACACAGATATGTATTCGTACATAGAAGGATACATGAGTAGGTTCCACATAAATCTGTCTTCTTACATTAAAATTAAAATTTATGGGTAAGTTTAATGCCTTGCTATAAGTAACAGATAAATTTAACTAATCAACTGTACTTGTTTTTTTTTTTTTTGCCAAAACTGAATTTTACTTATAAGTTTCAATTTGAAGCATTATACAAAAGGTCCCTAGTCATTTCATGTGTAATCAATGTATTTTTTCATGTGTTTGATAGAAGTATGGAGCAGTTGGGTAGCTTTCCTGATCAACAGGAGGACACCGATAGCTGTTCTGAATATGTGAAATTCGATGCACGCTCGATGACAGCCTTGCTTCCTATGAGTGAGTCAAAGAGGATGGGGTGCCCCTCGAGGTTGTCCTAAAAGTTATTTCCATGTACCAAAGTAAAATTTTTATATAAAAATTATAAGCTTGAGACTTACCTTAAATGCGTATAGATGTTAAAATAACACTTACTTGATAAATAGATCTTCTCTGTTGAGAAGAAAATAAGCCGAAATTGAAGGAGGCATTGTATGCAATTACATTAGTCCTCAGTATTGACTGAGTCCTCTGACTGCCCAGCCACAGTACTAGGTCCTGGTCCTAGCACCATGGCCAAGCACTAGTGTTTGAAAATGTGGGTGGTTGGTGCTTGTATTTGTTTTCTAGAGCTGCTGTAACAAATTGCCATAAATTGAGTGGCTTAAAACAACAGACATTGATTTTCTCATAGTTCTGAAGTCCAGAAGTCTGAAATCAATGTGTCAGGAGGTCTGTGCACCCTTTTGAAGGCTCTGGGGGAGAATCCTTCCACGCCTTTTCCTAGCTTCTAGTGGCTCCTGGCAGTTCTTAGCATTCCTTGGCTTGTAGCTGTATCACTCCAATCTCTGTCTCTTTCTTGGCGTGGCCTCCTTCCCTGTGTAATTATGTGTTTTTTCACTTCTTATAAAGACATCTAATTATTGTATTAGAGACCACGCTAGTCCAGTATGATCTCACTTTAATTTGATTACATCTGCAAAGATCCTATTTCCAAATACGGTCACCTTCACAAGTACTTGGGGTAAGGATATCAACATGTCTTTTGGGGGGACACAATTCAACCCACAGCAATGCAGAAGCAGATGTTTGTAGTTTATGACAAGAGCTCAGAAGTAGTAGTATTCAGCTGTATCTGGACAGGCTCGTTTAAGGTGGTGGGACAGAACTGCTTGCACTTCTACTAAGCCCTGAATAAACATCACCAAGGGGATGAGGTTGGGAAAGGGCAGTCAGAGAAACATTTCAGCTAGCGGAAGCAGCCTATGCAAAGTTAAAGGATCAAATATGAGCTCTTGCACAGGCAAACCTGGAATGTAGACCACAACCCTGGGCCCGGTGGATCTTGTGTGCTGGGCAAAGGATGCTGAGAGGATGTGGTACCAGTGAGACACAGGTAAAAAAGATACAGTAAAAGCTGCTAGAGACAGAGGATGAGAGATCGAGCAGGGGGGCAGAGGCTTTGGGAGCGGAGAAGACAACAGAAACATTTGAGAGCTACTTGAAAAACAATACACAGAATTTGTGATTGTAAATTAGATATTAAATTTCAGGCTTACTCAACTTGACAAACGGAATATCTTATCTCATCTTGCTTGTATTGTGGGTTGTTCTTTTTCTTTTTCCTTCAATTTTCTTATCTTTTTCCTTCTTTTTTTTTCTTTACTTTTAAAATATTTTCTCTTCTTTTCCTCACAATCTTGTATAAAGCATTAAAAACAATGTCTAAATTTTGTTTTTAATTTATGAGTTTGCAACCTGACGTTGTTATTGAGCAGTAAAAGCAATGGCCATAAAAAATAAATTTTTATTGTACATTTTATTCACCTACTCAAGGAAAGGACTTCCTCATTTACGGTACTAAGTTTTCCCTCTATACCGATTTTCCTCTACCACAATTAGCATGTCGTTATATGAATCACTGTTATTTATAAATTCATAAGACTAAAAGGTGATTGTTTTTAACATGTTTCAAAATATTCTGAGGATGGGCTTCTTTGTTCCATTTCAAAGTTTAGTCAAAATGTAAATCACCTTGTTTATTTCATTTTTTGGTGATATTTTCACATTATATTTAAATCATAAGAGGTACCTAAATACAAAACTTGAGTTCTAAGTGGTAAAGAAAATTAATTTTGCATAATAGTCATTGAAAATAAATATTTCTGTAACTGTTAAAAATAGGAAAGATTCATAATTATATATTTACTTGAGAAATTTTATTTTCACACAAAATATATTTCCATGTGAAATGCATAGAATAAAATTTATGTTTGCATATGTCAGTTTCAATATGAAAATATACCATCTAATTCCAAAAACAGAGACAATCACAACTTGAAGAGGGTAGAACTTTTTCATGAATGTTTAGTGAAAGGATAAGTAAATCAAATGTCCATAGTAGTACCCGCATTGACTTTTCCTGTGACTGTCCATTTGTTTTCTACTGGATAAATGACCTATTTTTTCTTTCCCCTTTGCTATTTCAGTAGGCTTGGTAGTAAGAATACAAGGAGTGTTCAAGAAATTCATGGAAAGATTCATATTATCTTTTAATTCTATTTTTCCACAAACTTTTTGAAGTACTGTCCTATAATTGGAGATTAAGAAAATTTTAAATAAGCGAGAAGAGCAAGTTTTCTAACAATAGGTTGGGCTTTTGTTTTTTCAGATCCTAAAAATGGCCCTACCCTTCAGGAGAAACTGAAGTCCTTCAAAGCTGCCCTGATTGCCCTTTATCTTCTTGTATTTGCAGTTCTTATACCTATTATTGGAATAATGGCAGGTATAGTATTCCAGAATTTTGAATGTAGCAGTTCACCCTGTGAATTACTCATTGTAAGAGCAAAAAAGAAGCATTTAGTGGTTTGTATATCGAAGATTGATGAGGAAAACTTCATATTACAAAGGGTTCTTCAAATTTATTAAATTTAAAAATAAATTCTGCAAAGTTAACTGGAAACAAATAGATTTTTTTAATTTTAAAAAAAGAGAGTGGAAAAAAGAGAGTAAGATAAAAATATAGATATGTGAAAGTAAGATGGAAAGGATTAGACCATTTCAAAAATGTATTATCCTCTAAAGTCCTATATACTTCTAGCAGTAGGCCACAAATTTCATGATAAGTATCCTAGCTGCCGATGTGCAGACATAAACATGATCATTTACATTAACAGTGTCTATAGTACAAATACAAGCCTGTTGTTCAGGAGAAGCTCTTCTACTTATAGTATTGACAAAAATATTCTTGTGAGTTTTCAGAGAGAGGAGACTTTGTAAAATAATGGCCTACAACTCAGTAATATCCTTACAGTTTATATGGTCACGTGTTTCATAGGGCTGTTGTTTAAAATATCTTTTAAAATAAACTGAGAGTATCCTCTCAAAGAAAAAAAAAATAGGACAAGTTACTTGAGCTTAACGTGTTCTCCAGGTTCATATTTGGAGAGTCTGACTTGAACTGGGGATAGATTTGGGCATTTTCACAAGGCTGAATGGCAGGCATATAACTCAAACAAGTAAATATTGTTCCCCTCAGTGGCATTTTTGATGAATTTGAAGGATTTTGATTGGCATTTGAATTTCTATGCCTTGTAGCTCTTTCTAAAATGTCTGGCCATATGCTCTAATCAGATATACACTGGGAATAAGATAGGTTTTTATGTGCATACTAATCAGCTTAACAAGACAATGCTCCTAAATACAAGGCCAAACTTCCTCTGCTAAGGGGCAATGTAAGGGAATATTCCAAGATAGAGCCAAAATTCCACTAAGAAAGAAAAGACATTGAAAACAACAACAGTAGCTATCATTTTTGAGCATTTACCGTGTTCAGGTACTGGGCTATAAACTTTCCACAGATTATATCTTAATACATTCTTACAGTTACTCTCTGAACAGCTACTATAATCATCCTCATTATCAACACAGAATAGTGGAGCTCCCTTCCATGACTTCTGAATCCTAACCTCTATGGTCTACAGTCTCCCAGTGAAATTGGGTTTTTATAGCAAAATACAGCTGGCCAATCAAAAACACAATAGAGCAGAGTTACCACAGAAACGTATTTTCCAGAGGTAGACGTTAACTCCTGTTTTCACTATTAAAAACAAAGAGAAACAAAAATGCAACCATAACAACCAAACCAAACAAAGAAACACTGCAGCCATCTTAGTAAAAGGACCTGATGTGTGTTTGGCGTTAAATAATCAACTTCCTGAGGAACGGAGGTTGTCTGTATGTTGTTTACATATTTGCTTATCTGTAGTTTGAAATGCATGACTGAAAGATGCTTCATTGGTTGAGATCATTAGCTATATATAAGCCACTTAGAATTTGGGTAAATCTCAGCACTTTTATACAAACCATGGCTTACAGAGCCAGCCCCTGGGGATTGCAGCTTTGATAAGCCCATGTATAATGCAGGGAGAAGTCTGAAAAGAACTCAGGATTCTAACCAAGTTTAAAATTCCTGGACTATTAGAAAATCCTACAAAGCCAACACCTTTTTTCTAGAGTTGACAATGATTGATTTGAAGTAATTTATTTACTAAAACTACAATGGTACCTAATAAGATTGACAGGAAACTGAAAATGTCTTATAAGTTCACATCAGTACCAAATTCACCAGAATTTGGAACAGAACTCACTGTGTCTATCATACACTAATAATAAACAATCGATAACCCACTTGCAGCTTTAATTAGTTTGTAGATCAGAACATTTTTCAGAAAGGAACAAAATGCAATACATATCTCCACCTGATATCAAAAAATTACAAATATAGACAAAACGTATCCCTAAAATGATAGAAGATATACAGAATGATAGAAGTTAGTCTGTTTGGCAAATATGAATTGATGAGTGAAATAAAATATCATACATAAAAACTACTTAAATTCAAAGTGCCATTGTAGTGCTGATAACACCAGCGTCCAGGGTTTGATCCTTGCACTGGCCAGCTGCCAAAAACAAACAAACCAAAATTTAAAGTGCATTATATATTAAAAGATATTTTCTTAATTATAAAGTTCACTCCATTTGCTACCTTTTCTTAAAGAAGCTGCTGAATCACTGTCACAGCCTAACCACATAATACTGTCTCAAGACAATAATCTAGGATTAACATATACAAATTGTTACTGAAATTCTAAAAAACTTTTAGTACAAAATAATACAAACTTTGGGTAGGAAAAGATACTACCAACATGAAAGAGTAAACGTGGTCCATAAAATTAAACCTAACCCTGTCTCTGGGTCTTGGCACAGGACATGAATGTTTGTTTTCTTTCACATTTGAAATGGAGAGCCGCAAAATGCCATATGTCTAAAAAAAGTAAAAGAAATAAACTTTTGAAAGTATGAATTCTGGCATTTTTATGTAGCTATATGGTAAAGAGTTAAACTTTTTTTAAAGTAAGGGTTAAACAAGTTTTCATTTAGGGTTTGAGGGAAAAAGCAATGTTGTGTTTTTAAATCTACGAGCAAAATGTAACCTTTACTGTCAACGCATGTTTAACTTCTCAGAATAAAAACTGTTGGCCACATGGCTTTTGCCAAATTAGGTCTTCTTTTTCCATATTGTGAAAAATATTCACTTTACCCATATGAAATTAAATTTGTTTCCAGTGAAAGTAAAAATATTTGGTTGAGAAATTAGAGCAATGTGCCCAGTAAAATAAAGCACAGATACTATTGTGCTCATCGGAACATCGAACTCCAGAAATATTTTTATACTACACAGTATTAATTCTGCATAGTTAACCAATATTGGGTATACAGATGCTAAGTTACAGTTATTGAATCCAAAATATCAATAGCAAAAAACCCTGAAACTTGTCAAATGTTTATCATGTGCCAGGAGTTGGTCTAAGCACTTTACAAATAGTTCACTTAATTATTTAAACACTGTCTGTTAGTATTCCCTTTATACAGATGGTGAAATAGAAGCATTAACAGATTAAGTAATTTGTCTAATGTAACAGCTTATAAAGGACAGAGCCAGAATTACTAACCCAGGCAGTTTTACTCCAGAACCTAGATTCTCAACTGCTACCTAAAAAGCAATAATCATAATAAAGAGAAAACTTTAAGAAACAATTTTGAAATAATTTTGAAAAAATTGTTTATTTGGATTTCTGATTATGTAACTCAAAATCCATTCCCAATAAGTTTCTTATTCCCATAGTTACTCGGTGGTTTACACACAGTAGGTTCTTAATAAATAAATCAAAGTATTGATGAATGCATGAATGAGTAGCCAATCCAAAACTTGCTCCCGACACTGAATTTAATAAATGTGATGAGAAATATGGTTTTATGTCTAATTTACTGATAAATTAAGAAATATAGAATAACAGACACTCAATATGGTCTCTGTTGTACATCACATCAAAATGTTATCACACATATTTCATTAATTCAAATACACTAATATTAAAAAATACAACTGGGGAAAATATGAAATAATGCCTTTTTAATTGAAATTTAAATGCATGTATAACATAATAGTTACTTTCAATATAGTAACAGCTACAATAGCAACCATCATCGAACAGCTTCTTGAAAGAAGGGTAGCAAATACAGTGGACTCTATAACTAAGATAGTATCTTGATGTGTAAGGCACTTTGGGGTTGAATTGAGTGTGTGTATGGGATTCACATACTTTTTTATTCGTGCTCAACACCACTGCTGAGGTACTTATTACTTTTACCTGTTTGAGGAAACCTAAGTAAGGAGAAGATAAGTAATTTGCCCAGAGTAACCCCACTGGTAAGTGAGGAGGTGGAACTAGATTCCAGAGTCAGGCAGCCTGGTCCTCTATAAATGCCAAACTCTCGTTTATATAACTTATATATATCTAAGTTAGGGATAGAACTCAATGTTTTCCATGTGTTATCTCAGTTGACTCTCAAAAATCTGTAAAGCTGGTACTATTACCACATTATTTTTATTAAGAAAACCAACAGATTCAGGTGTAGCTATATATAAAGATATATTTCTAAACCATATGAAGTTACTCTTTTTATTGCTCCATAATTGTCAAGTAATGAAAATCTTATGCATTCAACCTAATACAAATGTGATTGATGTATGTAGATCAAATGTATATATAGATATATGGAAAAATAACAAAATCTCAACCATCACTGATTAGTGATAAAATGGTGTTAAACACTTTATTCGTCATGTATAATTATGCATTATTTTTATCTGCAAATTTAATGTTTATGTTTTTCATTGTTTTTGAAACTGTAAAACATACTGTTTTAGATCATTTCAGAAACATAATTAGGTTGTTTAGAAAACATATGCCCATTTGAAAATTAGCAGCTCAATATGTTCCCAAAATACCATTTAATAGAATTTTTTTGTCAGGAAATAATCACAAAATTGTTCATCAAAATATTGAACATGTTACTAAAATAGAAGCGAATTAAATGTAGATGTTTGTTTAAATAAATCTAGGAAATCCATACATAGAATACAATATAGTTATTCAATTATTTCTGTAGAAAAATATTAAATAACATGAAAAAAGTATTAATGATATAGCATTAAATTTAAGAGTAATTTCCAAATTATATATAAAAAAGAATCCTTCTTTTATAATAGCAATAATACAATAGTGGAAACAGCCAGATTTGATATACATACATCAAAATGTTAGAGTTTAACCCAGGTTGGTGAGATTTATGATAAATTATTTTTTTCTTATTATTCATATTTGCTAAATTTTCTGCTATGAATATATATTTTATAATAGGTAGAGCGGAGTCTTATAAAAACATATTTTTAAGATGAAAAAATTCGTTTGCTCAAATTTCTGCTCTACCAATTGCGAGTTGAAATGACAATTCTCTGCTAGCTTAAGTGCAAAGACAAGGAAGATGAGCCAACAATTTATCTGTACAGTGAATGACAGTACTACTTCTACTTTCACTATATGTTATTTTGGTCATCATCATCATCATCACAGTAGCTTACATATTTGAGATTCTTACTTTCGAAACTATATTAAGCAGTATCTCATTTTATCCTAACAATAGTCCTGTGGAGTAGCATACAGTACATTTTACGATTTATAAAATTTTCTCTAACTGGCAAATTCAATGGCCAGGAAGATTCATATAAGCAGAATTCAGAAAGAATGATGTAATCCTGGAATAAATTCTAATGTAAAGTGGCAAAGGTACACTGTGTTTCTCAGCAAAATACTTAGTGTGGTTTACACATTGTATAATTAAATACTTAACTTAGGCTAGCATTCAAAATGTTGGAATGGAATGGAATGAAATAAATAAAATAGAATGATATGGCATGAAATGGTGTACGCATTTAAATATACAAGCCATGATTTGGTTTATTTTTACTTAAATATGCAGCTCAACTCCTGAAGAGGGAAACAAAGAATTCCACACTTGATTCAATTAACACAAATTGTATATCTCAAAGTCTCACGGGTAAAGGAAATGACAGTGAAGAAGAAATGAGATTTCAAGATGTTATGGAACACATGAGCAACATGGAGAAGAAAATTCAATATATTTCAGATACTGAGGCCAATCTCCCAGATTTGGAGCATTTCCAAAATTTCACTGTGACAACTGGTCAAAGATTTGATGATGTTCTTCTCCAGCTAAGCAACTTGGTTTCCTCCGTCCAGGGACATGAGAATGCAATAGAAGAAATCGCCAAGTCCTTAACAAATCTGAATACCACATTGCTTGATTTGCAGCTCAATGTAGAAACACTAAATGGCAAAATCCAAGAGAACACATTTAAACAACAAGAGGTAAGAATTTTTGCATTGGAAGTTCACATGCTGGAATTGAATCCATCCAGATCCTATCTCCTTAAGCAGTCCAGGAAAGCAAAGGTTGCAAACACTGTTTCAGCATCATCCTATTTACCCTGATTCTTCTGGCAATCTTAGCAAAAGGTTTCAAATGGTTTTACCTAGTGCCTTCCCCAGACTCCCAGAAAAAGGGGGAATTTTTTTTCCCATTGGATATAGACTCTCTTAAGGTATTTTAATTTTTTAAATATTATTAAAGTGCCTTGTTAAACTCTCTAAACAAAGTATGATTCTTAGGTTATCTTAGTAGGTCTTGAGAGGTGGGCACTCTGCATTTGTGAATTTTTACAACAGACCCAATATTTCTTCATCACCAAAGGAATGGAAATTTTATTTACACAAATATCCTACAAAATCTAAATTTTAAAATAATTTATTTGCTGCTCCCAAGAAGTATACATAAGTTTTTATGTGTACAAATAATTACATTTTGAATAATGTATACATTTTATCATTACAAGATCATCATAGGATAATAATGTGCAGTTATTATCATCATAGGATCAAATACACATTAAGTTTTCTACTACTGTGCAAGCCGTGATATTCATTAAACACTGAGAAATATAGCAACAAGAAAAGCACTATTACGGTCAAGCCGTAGAATGATCAGATATCCCTTTATAATACAGTCAAGAGAGCAAAACATACTCTACACCAATTGTCAGCAAAGTTTCTTTGTAAAGGGCCAGATGGAAACATTTTAGGCTTTGGGGGTCGTATGGTCTCTGTTATAACTATTTAGCACTTCCACTGTAGTGCAAAAGCAGGCAGAGACAATATGCAGACATGTAAGCAAAGTGATGATGCAATAAATATTTATTTACAAAAACAGACTGTGGGTTGAATTTGACCAAACGACCATGAGTTTCTGACCTCTGTCCTAGACTGTTCTGTAGCCAACCCTGGTTCAGATCTTTTGCATTGATGAGAAAGAATTTAAGCAGCAAATAACTTATTCAAAAATTGCATTTTTTACTGAGTAATTAGAATTGTTTCTTTCCATGAAAAATATTTGACAAAAACTTCACTTCTCATGTGAAAAATAATTTTTATATTATAAAATATCTAAGACCCCTAACTAATGTGAAGCCTATAAAATTTCTATCATTTGCTAAGCAATGCTGGTGTCTCTGGAGGAGATTTTACTTGAATAGACCCATTCTTAGTTAATGAGGTTGTTTTCTGTATAGATACAATATTACACATTGTGATTTTTCTTTTAAATGGTCATCACTTATAGAACAAAGACAAGACTCCAAAGTTATAGCATCACATGAAAACCAACTAAATTATTGACTAGAGAATAGACTAAACAGGTTAAGGAAAAATATCCCACATATTTATTACTTATGAGGTTCAATCATTCAGAACTTTTGAATTTTTACATGGTCTTCTGCTTAAGGTGCCAGAAGACAATGACATTATGGTTTAAAGGTGGTGATTCTGCTGGTGAACCTCATCTCTACACCAATTTTGATATTCTGTTTCTGTGCCATATCACTTTCAAAATCTTATCACTGTTTCCCACATTGATAACAAGTAACTAAGCATATCAAATGGTATTGGGATATCAAGGACTTGGACTATGGGAGGGTTAGAGAAAACACACAAAGAAGAAACTGTCCATAGGCTTGGGGAGTGTGGGAGAGAGAGGAGGCTAAAATGTTAGTTATAGGAGTAGCCTCTGATTAAGTTGCAGAGAAAAAGGGAGGGAGAAAAAAATACTAATTTATGTAGAAACAGAGAGTCAGGGGGGCCATGAGATGGAGTAGGACAGAGAGAAGATGGATAAGATGAAAGAACAAAGACATATTTGGTATCTGTAGTGTGCCAAATGCAGCAGAGACCATAGATTGTCATTGAGCCCACATAACCAATGGAAGGCAGTAGAAATTTTGGATCTGTTTGAAGTAATAATTAATAGAAATAATCAAAATCTGGTGATTGGTAGTCTAAGTTTGGATTAGATTGCTGTTAGGTTTTGAAGGGAGTTCCAGCATTAGAAAATGAGGTACAAGGAATTGGTGGAACGTTCAAAGCTGTATATTCTTTCGACAACACTAGTCCCTTGTAGTGATTTAGAAACTATGTCAGTGTCAGCGTATGTATGTGTGTTTGCCTATGTGTACATGTATGCACACACAGAAAAGCAACATCGGGACTCTCATCCCCATTGCTTGAATAATTTGACTGATTTTGGAATCTTTAATCCAGTACAGGAATAAGTAAATGAAATGAATGCCTGAATCAGTAAGTGCTGTTTGAGGAAAAGGCTTATAAGTAATACCAACATAATACTTATCAAGGAAAGACCAAACAGAGATTTTATAGAATATGGAAATCTGTCCTTAATGTTCATTACCACTGAGAATTAAGACATTAAAATTTGGTTATAGACATTTTAATTTGAAAGAAAAAAGGAAGAACATTGGTACCAAATAGAAGATGGGGTGGAATTTATCTCCTTTGTTCATAGAAAAGACTGTCGGACTGCAAAATTAAATGCCTATTCCCAGCAGAGCCACTGGTGGTGGAGTGCAGAGGTTGTGCATGGATGCTGTATAGGATTTTTTTTTTAAATCGAATCCACTTTCCCTTCTCATAAAAATACACATAACATATGTACGTGTTTCAAAAGCAAAATAATAATGAAGCCTCAAATATAGAGGTGACAAAAATTGAAAGTAAAGTATTATTAACATGCTAGTTTGAGATTTTATTGAAATTAGAAATCTATCCTTAACATTCATTATCCCTGAGAATTAAGATACTAAATTTGGTTATAGCTATAAAAACAATTTTGTATGTAAGAACTGGAATTTGTTACCACTCTAAATAGAATATGAAGAAATTTCACTTCAGTAAATTAAAAACCATATGACAAGTTTTAAATTTTATTTTATTTTGAGCATTCAAACATCTATATATTTGGGAATAGAAGCATACATTAGATATATTTAATTGATTATTATTGTTATTGGGAGGTGGGGCTTGGAGTGTGAAAATTCAGCCTTTCAGTCAAAAGAGGAAATGCTTCACAATCAAAGAATTATTATTTTAAGTTTTCTAATTTCCATGTTCTATTCCATAAAATTTCTGTAATATTATATGTTTTTTAAAAACCTGAATTTCCAGGCCTTCTTGAACTTGCATGTTTGATAATTACGTGTGTAACAAAAGCTGTGGATGCTCACTTATATTTCACAGGAAATCAGTGAATTGAAGGAGCGTGTGCACAATGCATCAGCAGAAATTAAGTCTGTGAAAGAAGAAAACATGCATTTGGATCAGGAAATAAGAGGAGAAGTGAAAGTATTGAACAACATCACTAATGATCTAAGGCTGAAAGATTGGGAACACTCTCAGACATTGAGAAATATCACTCTAATTCAAGGTAAAGTGTCTCATCACTCCTCCAGAAAATATTATATATTTTAAATGTACATCTACTAAAATTTACGCAGAGATCTGGCATTTTAAATCCTATGGTTTGAAATAATCAGTTTCGAGCATACATTCATTACAAATACCTGGAGGAAGGAATCTTAAGATCAGATCAAGACGTGATGAGATAACAAGTAGCCCAGCATTCTCTACATTGAAGGGTATAAACAAATGAAATATCTCTTAAGATCTAATGAGTCTCTGATTGTTGAACATATTCCGTAATTACTAAAGACAAATACAACTTTTCTGTAAGTACAAAATTCTCTATATGCCCATAAATCAAGCTGGTTAATTCTGTTTTTCAAAAATTTCTGATAGTTTCTTACTTCTTACATGGCTGAATTATTAATGAGAATGGTCTTTGGACCTCTCCAAAATAAGGATGGATTGGTCAAGTTCTTCTTCAGTTCCTGTTAGTAAGACATGATGAGTTGAATCTTACTGATTTTTTAATTAATATATATCACATATATTTTTAGTAGCTTTCAGTTATTTTTACATTTGTAGATATTTTCCTACATTTTACTTTCGACCTTTTGATATTGTTTACCTTTCAGTTTGTCTCTTGTAGTAAACACTTAACCTTTTTTACTTTTTAATGAAACCTGACAATCTCTTTTCAGTGTATTTACTTCTACCATCTTATTTTGTGCTGTTTCCCCCCACTTTGATTTATGTTTCTTTTTCTTTCCTTTCTTGCCACTTTGGATTGATTGAAATTTTTCTTTCCACCAAAGTTACCAAAAACATTTTGCAAACTTACTTTTTTTTCGGAGGCTGGTTGGTACAGGGATGGGATTGAACCCCGAACCTTGGTGTTATCAGTACCACGTTCTAACCAACTGAGTTAACTTGACAGCCGCTGTAACGAGCACTAGACTCCTTTCCTTCCTCTTAAAATTTCCTTCCCTTACATCTCTACTCCTTGTCTCTACTTAAAACCACCGTTTTTAGGGATTATTTCCCCCTCAACCTCCCCCATGCTCATTTTGACTCCCCATCTCTCTATACCACTGTTTGCTTTAACTTCCTCATAATTACCACTATATGAAGTTATTTTATATACACATTTGCTTATTTCTTCATCATATTCATCTCCACTAGAATGTGAGCTCTGTGAGATTGGTTCTTGTCTCTCTTGTCTACCTTTGCATACCCAACACCTGTTAGAATATCTGGAATATAGTGAGTGAGCAATTATATAGGTGTCATAAGTGAATAAGTGACCCAAGCACTTCCCTCTTATCAAGTTACACTTCGTAATGGCAGAATCACTCTTTCAGTTTTCCAAACTGGACATTTAAATTATTTTTATTACATCTCTCAAGACCACCATCAGTTGTTATGTTCTCTATTCTCTATTCCCTTGTCACTTATTCATATTCTGGTACGGACTGTTCTTACCACTACTGTGTCAGACTGCTGAAATTGTTCCCTGCCTCAGGCTTCCGGACTATAACCCTTTCTACACTCTTGTTAGAATGCAGCCTTCCTAAAGGGAAACTCTAGATTGCAAAGAGCATCTCTACTCCCTCTCACTAGACATAGATTTCTCTCTGTTGTACTCAAGGTCTTTTACAATGTGTCTCAACTACTTTTGAATGCTTCATTCCCTCCCTTGCCCCAAATATTTCAATATACCAAATATTTCAATCAATTTGACTATAATTCTAACATACCTAGTACTTTCTACATCCTTCCTCATGCCTTTTTCTTCAATTGAAATAATACGCTTCTACTTGTATCTAAAAATGTCTTATATCATTCAATGTCCATCTAAGATATTGCATAAAGCCTTCTCTGTTTCTACCAATAGTAATGCCCAGCTGACATATATATTTTATTTAATACTGAATGTTATTCTCTCATGAAAGAAGTCTTAATATGATAGTCACATTTAAAAGTTTTTCATAGTGTCTTCTAGTGAAATGTTAGCACTTCTGGACAGAAGTTTCTTAAAATGAGGGTCTGGTCTTTATATTCCTTGTAGCACATAGCCATGAAATAAATTTTTAATAAATATTTATTAAACTGTAACCCAAGAGAAACATATTGTATAATCTAATGAGTGCCTTCTCATGTGTTGGCTGTAGGATCAGTATCAATACTCTGTGTTTCCCCTTTCCTTATCTTTACTATTGCTAAATAATAATGAAGATAAACTAAATAAATATTTCTAATACATTTCTCAAGTAATTGCAATAACTAGAGTTGAAAGGACTAAATGCAATTTCATTGTTGAAATGGTGAAGTAGAGTTTGGTGGAGAGTTGGGGATTACACAATTTAAAGCAACCAGGGGTAAACATTTGAGGAAGTTAAGAGAAATATCATGTGATATGACTCAGTGCTGAGAAAAGAGAATATGATGTTTATTTGGAAGATTTGAAGAGATATTTGCTTTCCTGGATCTAAAAGCACCAAAAAAGATATATTTATCTTTATGGTAGGGAAGAAGAAAAAACAAGCAATGGACGAAAGTTGGATTTGGAATTCTGCACAATTATTTGAGATTTTTGAAATGGATTGTGTTTTTAGCTACTGTGTAAAGAAAAAAATTAGCTCAGGAAAAAATGGAGGAACTGATGGCCAAAAATGAAGTCAATTGAGTTTGGAATAGTATAGCATAGGATGCCAGGAAGGAAGTGTTCTAGTTCTGATTTTACCCAACTAGCTTTAAGATATTGCAAAACTCACTCTCTGATACTCTGTAAATATGGGGGTACTTTAAAAGTTCATGGAAAGATTCGTATTATCTTTTAATTCTATTTTTCCACATACTTTTTGAAGTATCTTTGTATGTTTGACTGAGCAATCTTTAAGGCATCTTCCAGGTTAAACATATCTAAATCAGCGAGCACGAAAACTGGGGAGGAAAAAAAATAGGGGTTTAAGTAGCAATAGTCTAGAATATTTGGCATATTTTTATGTTTAATCTGAATATGAGGCAAGATTGAAAAAGAAGTAGAAAATTAATGATCATAACTATCATAATGAATAGGACATGGATAAGCATAGCTCTGGAAATTTAGGCAGATATTATTAGTAGTATGTTATCATCTGAGGATTTTAAATAATGTGATATGCCTGGGCTTGCTTTTCCAGTAATCTGGGTATTTTTGATCTATCATATTTCTGATTACGAAGTATTGTAAATCAGTACATTTCTTGTGGCTATGTAGAAATCTTAGTTTTTCTTTTTCTAAAAAATAATCTTAGGGGAAGCGAAATAGAATTTGTGTGTTTTATAGAGGTAATTGTTCATAGCAGATTATTGCCGTAGCATTTATGAATTATTCCTGTAACTTTGTAATTAGAAGATATTAAAGATGAGGGAAAATAGTATGAACTGTTATGGCTTCTTGAACTAAAGCAAATCATTCATTTTGGCCAATACTAATCCAGTTTTCTCTGACATACGTCAGCAAGGGAGCAGACAGGTAACATTATGTCCATTTACTGATGCACAGAGGCAGTTATTGATGTGATTATGAAACAGGAGTTTGAAGAGGCTAAGTAGGAACTAAGAACAAAGGTGACTGCAATAGGCGCTAAGTCTCCTGACTTAATGTTCTTTCTTTTGTTCCATAACATGGCAGAATAGATTACCACATTTCTTTCCAGTTGATGGAGACATAAAACAGACTCTTATTAGAAAGAAAGAAAAAGCCAACACCGAAAGAAATAGGAGGGTGAAATAGACAAAATTCATTCAGACCAGATAAAAAAAACTCTAGCAATAGTCCAGCTGTAGGATGAAGAGGACGTGACCTACGACTTTAACAGGGGTGGAGTGCAGACCAGCCTGGAAGGCAGCTGGATAGCCTTATGTTGATAATGTTCTCAGAAGGTCTATACCAGAAGCTAATTGTACAGTGATATATAATCTGTTTAATTCCATCCCCCAAAAGTATCTAAAAGTCACTTAGATCATTTATTGAGATCCTTCCAACATTTTGTTGGAGGCAGTGAAAGAGATATAACAATATATAAAAATGAAACTTCTAATAGGTAAGGTAATTGTTACATAAAGAATAGAAGATGAATAAAAATGTAATACTCAACAGACTTAATTAGAAATATTTAAGGCAAGCCTTTACCTGGTTTTCTTACTCTAGGATTCAGACACCAGTTATTCATATTTTTATATATATATAAATACACAGAGAAGGATCTTTAACTCCAAATTTCAGAAAGGAACACAGATATGTTTGTTGTGACTGAACTAATTCCCCAAAATGAAAGCTGTATGCAGTTCCCATAGTTACATGCAAAATAATAGAAAGGATAGTCAGTAATTACGAAAGAATTCCATTTCTTACTTACCAAAGAAATGGCAAGATTCAATCTTAAGGCTAAAAGCCTTGACCTAATCTGTGTATCCCTCGTTTCTGGTCCCAATCATTCTAGTTTTTGCTGAAATGTCTGTGTATTGCTTTAGATCTCTAATTACTAAGTTAAAGTCTGTGTTCATGCACTTTTTCTCAAAACACCATCTTTCAACACTGTGGATTTGCTTCTGTTTAATTTGCTCAACAGAATTCAGGCAGCAAATTGACTCTTTCAGTCCTTGGCTGTCCTCGGGCTGTGTATGTGCCCAAACCCTTGCAATTGAAAGTGCCCCTTTTAAAACGTTGCTATTTCATTATTCTGTAGTATGTCTATGTTTGTTTCTTCCTTTTGGAGTTGAAAAGACAATTAAGCATCTGCTTTAAATGAAGGGAAGAATACTTGTCCTGTGCAGTCCATGTGGAAGAGGGAATGCTGGTAGGATTACCTTTAAGTTCTAAAGACATACTCAGTGCATTCTCAAGAGGTGATCGCCAGTTATCTGTTTTGCTGGACTCAGAAAGTTCAAATGACTAAACTAATGTTGTTCAACTCAGCACTCAGGAGCCACCTGAGAAATGGTGGAGCTAAGCATTCAAAATTTTCCCTGCAAGCTCTCCCTCTTTTTTTATAGTATCTGTACCCATCTAGAGATTCTACTTATTCTATAATATCTGTACGCATCTAGGGATTTTACTTGAAAAAGGACTCCACTGCTCATTCTCACCTTCCTGCCTTTCCACACGTCTCTCTCATTTCCCTAGAATTCTCTTTTTTCTCATTCAACCCATTCTTCAAAGTACCCTCATGTCCTACTCCCTCATTAAAGTCCTCGTCCACCACTGCCACCCAGGCTGGTCTCCATCTGTCTGACCAATATCTGAGTTTATGGTCAGTTCCAACAGTATGCTTTTTGGTTATTTACCATGTGTGGATTTTTGTTTCCCTTGAGCGTATCCAAATGTCTTATAAGTCCTTCCTTATACACTTTTCACACAGTATCCAACTCAATATAGTGAAATCTGACCAGTATATGCACAATACTAATGTGGCCTTGTGCCAATGTGGTATTTTTTCTCTGACCCCAGGTTCTTAGAAACCAGAAGGCTGTTAGGCACACATAAATATTTAATAAATAAATATTTTTTTTTAATCTAGGGCTATGTCATTCTTATCAGTATAGGGCATTATACTACTGAATAGCAGAGTAGCCCTCCATTCAGGAAGGTCAGTCTTACTCCTATATTATTGCACAACAAATAAAACACTTTAGATTTCCTTACATAGCTGTCTTGACAAATTCATTTTACTTATGCTCTACAACTATGACCAGTCATTGTGTTTTTTTTAAAGGTCCTCCTGGGCCCCCAGGTGAAAAAGGAGATAGAGGTCCTACTGGAGAAAGTGGTCCACCAGGCTTACCAGGTCCGAAAGGTATGATAATAGTAACTATTTAATCATGTGCTATGAAGCTAGTTAATACACATCTGTGTGCACGTGTGCGCGTGTGTGTGTGCGCGCGCGCGTGTGTGTGTTAGGGAGGGGGGGTATTAAGTACTCTAGCAGCCTAATCATATAATATGCTGAATTGTAATTGACACTTGATTTTTGAAGAAAATTCAATGCTTTAGCCAGAGTCACTACATGGAGTTACTCTTAATTCTTAGGAGTGTTGTCTATAATATAGTCTGCAAACAGTGTATGGCAAACCCAGCTTTTTGTCACATATGAAGGAAAATACAAACCTCATCTTTGCATTGAATACATTTGCAAGTTATCTGCTTTTTAAGATACCAAAAAAGAATGCATTAATATGAGTCAAGGGCAAATTGGATTATATTTCTTATATGAGTGTAGTCCTTCCCTGAATGTATCTATTGAAACTCACAAAATCTAAATGCAAATATTGACTAAAATATAGATGACATTTGCTGTCAGCCACTCTGCATTTTACACAGAGCAAAATTGTTTCATATTATTTTCCTCTGTCAATGTTGTAGTCTTGAAAGCATTATTTTGAAAGGAGCTAATAGAAGACAGAAAAGGAGAAAGAGCATGAACTTTCTTTGCTCTTAAAAAAATAAAAAAGACAGTAACAATAGCATGATTATCATGTTCCTCTTGGCTAGAAATCAAATCCCCTGCATGCTGTTTGAAAGTAGGCATGATCTAATTATAACTGTTTGTGCTGCCAAAAAAGTCTAAATACCATGTATTTCATCGTAATTTTTTTTTCTGTCTTTTGATTATAGAGATGTTCTTTCTGATCAATGTATTTACTAACCCAGGTTACATCAGAAAAACAATTTTTTAAAATAAAAAGTATGAATTTGACACCTGCCTGGCCTTTACATCCTTATGCTTAAAAAATGATTATAAAGTTTACATTAAAAAAGATTTTAGGGTTGGCTGGGTAGCTCAGTTTGTCAGAGTGTGGTGTAATAACACCAAGATCAAGGGTTCAGTCCCTTTATCTGCCAGCCACCAAAAAAAAAAAAAAACATAAAAAAAGATTTTAGAAGTATTTTTAAAGACACACACACACGCACATGCACACACACGGGTACTTCAAAAAATTCATGAAAAAATACAAGTAGAAGGCAATATGAATATTTCCATGAACTTTTTGAAGACACCTCACTCATGTATATATGTATATGTAAGGGATCTTTAAAACGTTTGTGGAAGGATTCATATTATCCTTTAATTCAATTTTTCCACAAAAAAACTGATGATGTAGAGATGAATAATGCATCCAATTTACGGATGTGCAGGGAGATTAAATGACTTGCTTGAGGTCCGTCAGCAGCTGGTATGCGGCAGAGCTAGTATGTGAGGCCAGGTGGGCATGACTGTAGAGTCCACGCCTGTCTTCTAGACCACAGAAAGAAGCCTGAATGGAATGTGGGGAACCTAGGATAGGAGGAGAATGATCAGTCCAGCCTTACATAAGAGATTTGATCTCTCTGGTCTTATGGTCCTGCCTCCACAAAATAATAGATTTGGACGGAATGATGTCTAAGGTCTCTTGGAACTCTAACATTTCATGGCTGAGATTCTGTATAATTGTACTTACATTGCCTGTGAGTAAGTAACAGGTGCCAAATCCTTTCCCTTTGCCACAGATTATTGTAGAAAAATAGCTAATTGCCAGCTACAAGGCTAAGATAATCTGGTCTCCTAGAATAAAATTCAACAGTGGTGCCACATTTAGAGGCCACATTTTCAAACATCTTTAAACAACCAAGTCTCATAATTCTACAGGCTTTATAGAGTCTGGTAAACATCTCCCCTAATAGATGGCTAATGATCAACTGATTGCTATGTGCTTCATTTATGGATTTATTTGTTTACCCATTGAAAATGTGCCACAATTCGTAGTTGGTCTCCTGCATTCTGTCACTGTACTGTACTTGACAGGCCATCATAAGAGAGGCCATTTCTCATCCCCTCTCTAAAGCAGGCCCAAGCCATTGTCTATTACATTTCCGAGTTTTTCTAAAGTTATAACTACCAGAATTGCCTTCTTTATGTATTTGTTGCCTATCTCACCATCTGTCTCCTTACTGTTTCTCCACACTGGAAGATCTGTTTGGATAAGGTCATTTTTAACTCCAGGAATGTACAAAGACTAACACAAAATGTGTGCTCAATAAGTATTTGTTGAATTAATAGAGAAAATAGTAAAAATGGGAGTCATTTGTGAGTGACATTCTGTAAAGAGTGGGAGAATGTTTTAAACATTTTTTTAAATGAGAGAATAGTGTCAGTGTTTTTATTTGTAAATTTGAGTGACAGTTCTCAATCGCTGCAAGTGCAGAGGTCTGATTACCTTGCTAATACAGGTACAGTGAAAGGAGGTCTAAGTATTAAACTATCAGCTTGTCCTGAGAACAGATGTTAGATCTTTTTGGAGCTGTATACTATGAATTCCAGCTGTATACTCTGAATTACAATAGTATAAACTGAGCAATTACATTGAGTTGAAATGTCCTGACTCTACCAATATTTGTAAACATAATTTATAATTATTTTGCTTTGAACATCTGCTTAATTTTTGTTGGAATCGAAATTTTACATCGGGGGCCGGCCCGGTGGCGCACTGGATAGTGCGCCGCTTGGGAAGCGCGGCGGCGCTCCCGCCCGAGGGTTCGGATCCCACATACAGACCAGTTCCCACTCACTGGCTGAGCGAGGCGCGGGAGCAACACCGAGGGTTGCAATCCCGTTGCCGGTCCCCGGTCCGGTACGGGGGCAACACTGAGGGTTGCGATCCGTTGCCGGACACGGAAAAAGACAAAAAAAAAAAAAAAAAAAAAAAAAAAAAAAAAAAAAAAAAAAAGAAATTTTACATTGGATTGAATAATATTTCTTAACTTTTTAGAATAATATACTTCTTAAATTGAACATTTTTTTAGAGGACAGTTAGCCTAATTTTAGGTGCCTATAAGAATGAATCTCAAGAAAAAAAATTTAATGAATTAAATATGTATAAGCCTTGTCTCCTGAAACTTGCAAACTAAGGGTAATCTTCTAAAAGGTTGATATTGTAAAAAGATGTATAATCAATTTTTAGAATGTTTCTTCTCAAGGAGTCAACCAAAAATTGAATGAATGGGATCTTTGTTGTATGACAATGACACTTAAAAGAAGATAAAATAAGACAATTCAGCTATTTTACAATAGTTTATCTTAAACCTTTGAACTCCAGGATGAAATATTTTATTTCATAGGAATATAACATTTGCTTTTATATGCAGTTTTCATGGTCACCACAGAGATATGGGGTAAAAAGAAAAAAAATGGCCATTTTCAGTTTTCATTTAAGCACGTATAACCTTGGATTTGTGTATGTATGTAATATATACTCATAAGTAAATCTGTGTATTGTATGTGTGTATGTATTTGGGTGTGTGTATACATATATATTTACATTATTCGGGATTACATATGGAATATGTATTATTAGAATATAGAATATGTTTTACATATGGAATATGGAAAAACAGGTTCATGAGAGATAAAGTGATATATTCCAGAACTAGGACACCAACTTTTTATAAATACTCTGATACTTTTTATTGTGTAAGTTGTCCTTTTTCAAAGGCAAATTTTAAGAATTCAATTTTCAGCTTATACATTTCAAAGTTACCATTTCAGCTGCAGCAAAATTCTGTTATTTGACAACTTCTGATTGACTACAGAAGCCTTCTGGTTAAAACTCTAAGATTTATTTTTTCTCATGTGCTTTTATTTCTGCTAACAATATGTTATTTACTGATTATATGCAATGTACTAAATGTATTAACGTTTATATTTATTGTTTATATTGCCTTTCAATGGCACACATGAAATTTTAGGAAAGATAAGATTACTCCATTTGTAGATTCATCTGCTTTATATTCATTTATGAAACTAGATTCTTCCATCACACTCTCAAATCTGTATGCAAAATGAATTATTACCCACTTTGTTTTCTTCATTAACCATCTAGGTCCTCCAGGTCTTAAAGGTGATCGGGGAGCAGTTGGCTTTCCTGGAAGTCGAGGAGCCACAGGACCCGCAGGAAGGCCAGGTATTGTGATCATGTGCAGTTTTTTCTTTTTTTAATTATGTAAAAGAAACAACAGCTTATAGATTTTTTTTTCAAATTCTTGGATAACAAAAATATATTCATCATAGTCTGAATAGTAGCATTCACATGCAGTTTATTTTGTGGCCTAAAGCATTTTGAAACTTATTTCTATCCACCTGAAGAAAGTTTCTATGTCCCGAAGGAAAATAGTTCAAAACAAATGAACACAGGATTTATAAACTCTACACAATCATAAATCATTGTGAAGAATGGTATCTACCTTTGGACAAAAAAGAGAGAGGAAAGACAGGCAAAGAAAAACAAATAAACAAGGTATAAATACCACTTTAACCACAACTGTCCAAATCCTGTTAAGTTACAGTTAGCAAAATACAGGTGGGCCTGAAATCCTATACTATGCGAAATAAGCTACCTGCTACTATTTATTCATGCTGAATAATCAACATTGTTCAGCACTCTAAATATCAACATTTGCTCACTTGATGATATTATTTTCATTGGTTATGCCAGTAGCTTAAGCTTGAATTGTGAACTTTGCATAGCAATTTTAGAAGGGGGAAGGCGTTTTATTTCCTAATTTCAAAGTGAGTTATTATCAAGAAAGTAGGATGTTGAGGTATTTTTTAATGGATCTTATTTCTTAGAGCAGTTTAGGTTTATAGAAAAATTGTGCAGAAAGTACAGAGAGTTCCCGTGTACCACCCACACACAATTTTTCTTATTATTAGTATATTGCACTAGTGTGGTACATTTGTAACAATGAATGAACCTATATGGATACACTATTATTAACTAAAATCCATAGTTCACATTAAAGGCCACTCGTGTTACATGTTTTATGGGTTTTGGCAAGTGTATAATGTCATGCATCCATCATTACGGCATTATACAGAATAGTTTCAATGCCCTAAAGATCACCTGTGGTCCACCTACTCATCACCAACCCTCTCTTCTCCATTCCCACAAATCCCTGGCAATCATTGATCTTTTTACTGTCTCCATAGCTTTGCCTTTTCCAGCATGTCATATAGTTGGAATCTTATAGTGCGTAGTTTTTTCCGACTGGCTTCTTTCATTTAGCAATATGTATTTTGGGTTCCTCCACGTCTTTTCCTGGCCTGATTGATAAATTCTTTTTATTTCTCAATAACATTCCATTTTATGGGTTTAACACAATTTGTTTATCCATTCCCCTACTGAAGGACATCCTGGTGTTTCCAAGTTTGGGAAATTATGAATAAAGCTGCTATACGCCTTTATGTGCAAGCTTTTGTATGTAAAAGAGTTTACCTAGAAGTACAATTGCTGGGTCACATGGTAAACTACGTTTACTGCTAAAATGTTTTCCAAAGGGACTCTACCATTTTGCATTCCCACCAGCAATGAATGAGGATTCCTGTTGTTCCACACACCAGCATTTGGTGGTGTCACTGTTCTGGATTTTAGCAATCATTATAGGTATGTTGCAGTATTGCTGATAATAACAGTGTTTATGAACTGTTTCAATGTCAATTAGGCTTGGAGAAAAATCAGCTAGCCACAAATAAGGAATCTGTAATTAGTCTCCACTAGAGACCTGATTACCTGAAGTGGGTGGTATATCTATGTACCAGCCTCTCTAAAACTGTCTAGCTTTAATCAGGCTCTTTTGGCAAAATGGAAAAAAGCATTCACATTTGCTAATTTGTTTGAAATTATCTACATTACTCAGGAATTACTGAATTTCCCATATGGGTGATTTGTCTCTAATAAGTAAATATATTTAAAAACCTTAAATTTGACACAATTTTGAAGCTACCTATAAATTCCAAGATAATTCAAAATAATTCTGTGAAGTGAGATAAAATATTTTATCAATAATCTAAGTTTAAATTTAAAATAGTGTATCAGCCTGTGATCTATCTCAAATAATAGTGATCATTTAGTATCCCTGGCAAAATCATGGTATGATTTTGTTTTGGACTCTTTCTGATCTGGTCTATTTGTAGCTTCCTTTTTACATTAAATCATGAGAATTGTTTTTACTTATTTATGGACAAACTTGTATATATTTATTATGTACAACATGTTGTTTTGAAATATGGATATATTGTGGGCTACATATGCATTACATCATATACTCGTTTTCTGTAGCTAATTAACTTTAAATCCAGATATCACTATAGCTCTGACTTAAACAGAGTTACTAATGTGTCTTTCTAGAAAGTCTACATAAAAATGGTAAAAGTAGCAGAAATTTTAGGAATGTTAAGAAGGCAAAAAGTTCAAGAAAGAGCATCCCATGTTTATTTTCTCTCCTGCTCCTCTTGTCTTCCCCACCCCACCCCTTTCCTTCTACACAGATTAAGTGTACACGGCATAGAGAGGGCACAATGCTGGATACAGGAAAATGAGAGGTGCATGACACACAGATCTTCACTGATAAGATATACAAACATGAGAAGGGAAAGGGAAGAATGTGTACATTTTCCGTGCAAAGAATATCTATAAAGTAAAGCATTTACAATAAGATCTGACATACTGTATTTACTTCAGAAATTTAACTGAAGTGTAATCTTACATGTCTTCAGAATCTCTAGAAGACTCTGTATATAACTTTGTTTAAAAAAAAAAAAAAAAAGACCATCCAGCATGCAAATAATGTGCTTCTGTCCAGTCAGCCTCTCAGAGGCAAATCAAAGTGATGATTTTTCCTTAAGGGTGAGTTATGGTCATTTTTAGGAGTATCTAAAACTACAGACCAAAAATAATGCATTTATTTATTCAACAAACATTTACTGAACATTTTCTCTGTGCCATTCATGGAGTTATCCATAGATAATTGAATATATAGGTCTGGAGTTCAGAGGAGAGGCCAGAGATAGAAAGACCAAGTTGCAGCTATGATCATATAAATGTCCACTGGAACATTTTAATAGGATTTTAATAGGATTTCTTAGGTTGAGAGTGAGAAGGAGGTAAAAAGAGAGGGGGGCTTGGATAAGCATTAAGTAGTTCCAGTACTACAGGCTCAGGGCTAAGAGCAGAGCAGCAGTTCCAACAGAGCAGAGTGACAATGTGGTGTGAAAGAAGCCAAAGGCAGAGGGAGTTTCAAAAGGTGTTCACGTCACACGAAGTTTCCCGAAAGCTCTGTGCATTTATTGATTTGGGGATGTTACCTCTGTTGAAAGCAGTTCCTGTGGGGCAGGGTGGGGTGGAAACCAGATCCAGGTGTGCTCAGAGCCAGAACAGGTAGGTGGTGGGGACTGCAGATGGGGACAGAGCCAACCCTCTCGTTATGCAGAGATGGCGAAAGAAATGAGCTTTTTGTTTGTCGTGTTTTTTCATTTGATTTGTTTTTCTTTGAAGAAGAGATTTGAATAGTATTTAAATGCTGATGGAAAGATAAAATAGAGAAGAGGTTGGAGGGTAAAAAGATAGTGTAAGGTTAACGAGAAGGTGGAAGGTGAAGAATTCAGAGAAGTATTAAGCTTTTGAGGGAGGATGGTCACAATCTAAACTGAAATAGCTAAAAAAGAGAGGAGGGGCTACAGCTGTAGAAAAGTGTGTCTGGGCTACTTCAGGCATGCACGTGAAAATGTCCTGCATCATAGAAGCGGCACTAAAAATGCTCGAAATACTTATGTCATTGAAACACCTCCTCTAACATTTAAAGTTAGAATGTCACTATATTACATACTATCTACTTCTCATTTTTCAATGGGTTTCAGAAATATGTTATTTTTGATTAAAGAGTGATGTGTGTGACAGGAGAGGGTTAACTCCAGGTTTTGTCCTTGGTCATTTTTAACCAAAGATGTCATTCTAAAGGAGCAATACACTCCTATTCTCTAGAAAGAATGTTTTTGGTATTTTCAAGTGTGAGAAAAGATTTCTAAGTGTCCTCTGGGAGGACATCTCTCAATTATACTAAAATGATATAAAACATTTGTTTGTTATTTATAATAAGAAGATAAAAAAGTTTTGTTTTACCGTCTCTAAGAGAAAAAGTCACAGTGGTGTCAGAAAAAAAAAATAAAAAAAACTAATTTTATGCTTGTAGGATCCTAGAGCTATAAGGACCGTAAGTGGGTCAGTGCTCTGAACTGAGCATTTCTAGTCTCAGATATCCAAGACAAATCACTGTGTGAAAAGACTTCCAAGAATAATTCAGTCTCTTTCTCTTTTCTAATTGTGAAATTAATTCTGAAATGATGAAATTAAGCTTGTTTATTACATTTTCTTCTCTGAAAGGAAATAGAACTGATCAGTTACACCTTGCTTTAACTCTCCCTTATCATTTTTATTTTTATTTTTTATTTCTTAAGCTTTTCCTCTTGAGCAAACTGAAAATTTGGTATTATACCTCATAAAGGGATACCATCAAAAAAATCAGAAAGGTTTTGGGTACTTTATACGAACTAAATGATTTTTGCCAATTTAAGAATACATGAAATGACTCACACACAATTAAAAAGTGAATTTAATGATATAAAGTATAATCACATTATGCAAAACAATTAGCAACTTAGAAATTCTCTTTATAATACTCTGATAATGAATGGTTGGCATTTTGTTAAATCTTCAAAAAAAATTTGAGTTGGAAAATTATACTTTTTGAGTGCCTCAAGTCTCATGCTACCCATTAATATATCACATTTTTTTAATTTGGTAAATTAGGGGACAAAAGTCTTCTCTAAAAGGTACATAAGAACAAACATTCAAAACAAAACACAGATGAAGACAAAGTAAACTAGAGAAACCAAAAATAGGTAAATAAATAAATATTAACACTTTAAAATAAAATTAAATATAACTATGCCATAAGAAGTGAAGAGAGGCACATTTGTATGTTCCCAACACAAAGGAATAAATGTTTTAGGTGATGAATATGCTCACTATCCTGATTTGTTCATTACACATTGTATGTATCAAAATATT
Source organism: Galeopterus variegatus (assembly GCF_000696425.1). Lineage (NCBI taxonomy): Eukaryota > Metazoa > Chordata > Mammalia > Dermoptera > Cynocephalidae > Galeopterus > Galeopterus variegatus. The sequence goes on along the minus strand of NW_007729387.1, from coordinate 7,765 downwards.
ACTCTGCAACCCATAAATACATACAGTTATTATATGTCAATTAAAATTTTTTTAAAAGCTGAACTGAGTTCCTCAACCAACTTTACAGCAAAAAAACAAGTAACCCAATTAAAAAATGGGCAAAGGTTCTCAATAGGCATTTCTCAAAGGAAGATATACGAATGGCCAACAGACACATGAAAAAATGCTCAACATCACTCAGCATTCGGGAAATGCAAATCAAAACCACACTGAGCTACCATCTCACCCCATTTAGGATGGCTAATATCCAAAAGACTGTGAATGATAAATGCTGGTGAAGTTGTGGAGGAAAAAGGAAATCTCATATGTTGTTGGTGGGACTGCAAAATAGTGCAGCCTTTATGGAAAATGGTTTGGAGGTTCCTCAAACAATGACAAGTAGATCTACCATATGACTCAGCTATTCCACTGCGGGGAATATACCCAAAGGAATGGAAATCATTATGTTGAAGGGATACCTGTACTCCAATGTTTATTGCAGCTCTATTTATAATAGCCAGGAGTTGGAACCAGCCCAAATGTCCATCATTGGTTGAGTGGATAAGAAAACTGTGGTACATCTACACAATGGAATACTACTCTGCTATAAAAAAGAATGAAATACTACCATTTGCAGCAACATGGATGGACTTAGAAAAGATTATAAGTGAAATAAGTCAGGCACAGAAAGAGAAATACCACATGTTCTCACTTATTTGTGGGAGTTAAAAATCAATCAGTAAATAAATATACAAATGGTGGGGGGTGCGAGGGGGGAAGAAGACACAACAATCACAACAATTCCTTGAACTTGTTAAGAAAAGTGAACAATATGATGTTGATGGAGGGGAAGGGGGAGAGGGAGGGGGAAAGATGAATTGGTAAAGGGACATGAAAATCAACTACATTGTATATTGATGAATTCAAATAAAAATAAAATAAAAGTGAACTTAGATTTTTTTAAAAAGTTCTCTTTCATTCACTGAGAATGCAATTGCAGAGAGCAGATTCTAGCCAAGCTTTGGGAGATGAGAAACAGACATAATAAGAGCCACCATCTCTTACATGCACCTCTTATGGACATGGTGCTTTGTGAACTTTGTTGCTAATTTTCAAGGCAAGTCAAATGAAATGCATTATTTTTTCATTTTAGAGAAGACTAACCTTTGGCTCAGAGAGTCTTAAAGACTTGTCCTGAGCCACGTACCTAGTGAGTGACAATGCAAAATAATTAAAGCCAAAGGTTTCAAAATTATAATAATTCCAAAGTTCATGATTTTTAAACTATGTCCTCTCTGTTCTTAGATGAAAAGATGGAGGTTCTTGATTTTGTTGGGGGTGGGAAATCAAGAACAATAGCAAAGACTTCGACTTAGAGACAGAAAGCAGTAGGATCAGTCCTCCTTTTATGCCAAGAAAGTAGTCACTTGCACATAAGTCCCTGATGGCTGTTGGAAGAAGAATTAATAAGCAAGAGCAGCGCCACTCTCATGAGATGAAATTGTCACCATTAAAATCTCTTGTTGGTACTAAAAGAACATCTCCTGGATACCCCTCTAAAAAAATGGAACTGTGGGTGAACTAACAATTTATTAGCAAAGACCAAGGTCTAGCAGTGTTTCCACATCAATTCGAAACCCTGATCCTCATATAAAATGATGATATTTGTACCACCATCCTGTGTAAATGAATGAGGTTGCTCAAAGCCAAAAGTGACCCAGCCTCGAGGTTCGAATGTCCCACAGACCTTCCTACCTTCCTCTAAGACTGATGTCATCAGAATCTCAGCACTCCCAGAAATTCATTCACAGCCCAGTCTCTGGGGTGCTCCCACCATAAAGAAATGGAAAATCGTACAGATAAGTTGTAATGGAATAGAAGAGGAAGGTTTCCAGTGAGATGGAAGACACTGGGCTTCCTAGGGGTGGGAGGAAGGTAGAGTAAAAGGAAGAGCAGGAGAGGAGGGTGAATAAACACAAAACAAACCACTCACACATCAGCTTTGCCTGTTTTAGAAAAATGGGACATTTAATGCCCTTTTAAATAATTTGAGATAGCACAATGCCAGGTTCGTAATAAGACTTTACCAGTGATAGCTATCATTATTATTATCAACATTATTGTTATATTTCAGTGTCTGTATGTTGTTATACATTGATGTTTTAGATTACCTAGCAATGTCCTGTCTCCATTTAAAGCAAGCATTGTGAATTGCCCTGATTTAAAAAAAATATTTTTTTTTTCTTTTTTCAAAGGAAATCCTGGACAAAAAGGCCAGAAGGGGGAAAGAGGGAGTGGAAGCTTATTAAGTAAGTTTGCAGTTTCTTGTTTTCGGGTGCATTTTTGGAATAGGGTTGTGATAGTAGTGGTCTGGACTTGAGTTAAATGTTGACACTTCAGCATTGATCACAGAGATCCTGTGGACGCCAAGCACAGTTTTCTGCAAATAAAGCATGGTAGCTGGAGTAAAACAAATAGATTAAATTATACAATTCTTTCAGTCTTCATTATCCATTTTTATTTTTTGTGTGGGATGAGCACTTTTTTCCAAAAATTCCACATAGAAATTAGTTCAATTGTCAAGTTAATTTCTATCCACTGAGGGAAAAATCAAACTTCTGAATAGAAACAATTAACAGCCTCCTTACCTACTAACTTAACTAACTGAAACCTTATATGTAGGAATGTGGACGACCTAAGAACCTGACAGATTCTCTGATGGCTGCTGTTTTTAATTTTGTTTTATTTTACTAAAAACTTGAAAGGGTGGTATTGTATTCCCTGTCCTAAACCTTCAGACCTGCAGCAGAAATAGATTTGACAACAGGGATTTTTGTCAATGAAATGCTGACCTCATGCTGCAATGCAGAGAATCTCTAAATTGGACTTTCAAAACTAAATATAAGATGAGATGTCTGTGATTTGCCATGCCGTTCAGTCCATAAGCCAATGGTTGTGTGTCTAGGCTGAATCCACGCTGATACAATGAAAAGTTATGAAGACAAATGAGAAATCCCCACTTGACCTCTCAGAATAAAAGGGTGCCTCCCCTTGAATTCCCAGGCGGAGCTACCTGTGAGATGCATGCGTGTCTATGGGAATAGATGGTGCAGACATAGCAGTTGTAATCTTTACTCACCAAGGAGTGGTTTTAGATAGACTATGGTAAATACTTTGGCATATCAAAATCTAGCAGTTTTTAGTTGCAATCATTGTTTAAAAAGATACAATATTTAGTTGCAATCATTGTTTAAAAAGATACAATAGCAATTTCTCTGCCTTGGCAAAAATAATTATAGTGAGTACAGATGCCACATTTAGACAACACAGGGCTGTCATTGTGAATACAAGGCATTCGGGTGTAGTGGAACCATGATGTTTTCAAAGTTTGAGGTACAGCAATTTCTCTGCCTTGGCAAAAATAATTATAGTGAGTACAGATGCCACATTTAGACAACATAGGGCTGTCATTGTGAATACAAGGCATTCGGGTGTAGTGGAACCATGATGTTTTCAAAGTTTGAGGTACTGAGTGTATTGTGTATCTTCTCAAAGTTCTTTAATGTTACCTACAACTATTATTGTTATAATTATATTAAGATAACAGAAACAATAGTATATATTTTCTCTTCTCCTTTGTGTCCATTTATTCTTTAATCTGGTCAATTTTGCCTGCACTGTACTTTTTACTCCAATTACTCCCCTGTCTCCTTTTCACTCCAATTCTTTTCAGTTAAGCTCCTCTTGTAACTTTCTCTTCCCTATCTTTATGCTTATTTTTATCTTTCTCTCTACCTTTACTTTATCTTTTCTTCTTTATCTCCTTTTCCTGAGGCTTTTTCTGAGCTTCTAAACATCAACTCTAAATCAAGTTTGGCAAATGAAGAACTTCTTTATTTTTTAGTCTGTAAGCTGAGCATTCACACTGACTTCTGTTACCCGAGGTTATCAAGTGCTTTGAACATTTTTTTTCAGATATGTTCAGAAATGTTTCGGTTACAGATATTTTCATGACTGTTTTGGAGTTTATACACATGCTTTCTTTGAGAAAGCAATAAGAAAGATGTTTCTGTGCATTAGTGTATATAGCTTCCAGATTCCCCTCTGTGCCCTCCCCATGGAGAATGTATAACACCTCCACGATACTTCAAAAAGAGAGAAAGAATAATGTGCATGTACATCTAATACAGTGTGTTCTTTTTTTCCTTGCTTTAAGTTAATATGCCAGTTATCTGTTTATATCATTTCATATTGCTCCACCTCTTTTTTCTCAATGGCTACACATTACTATATTTTATAGCTATATCATAATTATCATAACATAGTCATTCAGTCCCCTAGTCCTGACTTTAATGATTTTTATTTGCTTTTGTTTGGTTTTAATAAATAATGCTACATTGAACATTCTCATATGTGATCTTGTGGGAATACCTTTTTTTCCCTTTTAATTTTTATTGATGTATTTCTTTCTTTCTTATTTATTTATTTAATTTTTAGCTCCACTTATGAGTGAGGACATGGTATTTTTCTTTCTGTGTCTTGCTTATTTTAATTAACATGATTTTGTCCAAGCTCATCCATGTTGTGGCAAATGGTAGAATATTATTATTTCTTTATGGCTAGTAGTATTACATTACATATATATATATAGCACATTTTCATTATCCTGTTTTCCATCAATGAACATTTAGGTTAGTTCCATACCTTGATTATTATAAATAAAGCTGCAATAAACATGGAAGTGCAGGTATCACTTGAACATGATGATTTCCATTCCTTTGGGTACATACCCATTAGTGGGATTGCTGGATCTCAAGGTCGTTCTATCTGTAGTTGTTTGAGAAATGTCCATACTGTTTCCTATAAAGTGTACACTAATTTACAGTCCCACCAACAGTGCAGAAGAGCTCCCCTTACTTTGCATCCTCACTAGCATTAGTTGTTCTTAGTATTTTTGGTTATAGCCAGTCTAACTTGGGTGAGATGATATCTCAAAGTGGTTTTAATTTGCAGTTTCCTGATAATTAGTGACGTTCAACATTTTTTCAAGAACCTGTTGGCCATTTATTTGTCTGCCTTTGAAAAATTGTCTATTCCACTCCTTTGCTCATTTTTTAATAGGGTTATTTGTTTTTTACTGTGTAGTTGTTTGAGTTCCTTGTATATTCTGGATATTAATCCCTTGTCAGATGTACATGTTGCAAATATTTTCTCCCATCCTGTAGGCTGTCTTTTCACTCTGTTGATTGTTTCCTTAGCTGTACAAAAGCTTTATAGTTTGATATAATGCCATTTATTTTTTCTTTTGTTGCTTATGCTTTTGGAGTCATATTCATAAAGTTTTGACCAGTCCTACTTCCTGAAGTGTTTCCCCTATATTTTCCTTTAGTAGTTTTACAGTTTCAAGTCTTATACTTATAAAGTCTTTAATCCATTTTGAGTTGATTTTGTATATGGTGAGAGAGGTACAGGTCTAGTTTCATTCTTCTACATATGGATGTCCAATTCTCCCAGTATTGTTTACTGAAGAGGCAGTCTTTTCCCCAGTATATATTCTTGGTGCCTTTCTCAAACATCAGTTGGCTTTAAGTATGTGGGGTTGACTTCTGGGTTCACTATTGTTCTGCTCCATTCATCCAAATGTCTATTTTTGTACCAGTACCATGCTGTTTTTGTTACTATAGCTTTGTAGTATAATTTGATGTCAGGTAGTTTTGTTCCTCTGGCTTTATTGTTTTACTCAGGATTGCTTTGGTTATTCGGGGGTCTTTTGTTTTTCCATATGAATGTTAGGATTATTTTTTCTATTTCTGTGAGAATGTCATTGGTGTATTGCTGGGGACTGCATTGAATCTGTTG
>NW_007729387.1:0-1624 GCF_000696425.1 Galeopterus variegatus | reverse complement strand
TTTTTTCTATTTCTGTGAGAATGTCATTGGTGTATTGCTGGGGACTGCATTGAATCTGTTGATCACTTTGGGTAATATGGACATTTTCACAATGTTAATTCTGTCAATCCAAGAGCATGAAATATCTTCCTTCCTTTTTTTGTCCTTATAAATTTTTTTTGGTGGTGATTTGTAGTTCTCTTTGTAGAGGTCTTTCAACTGCTTGGTTAAATTTATTCATGGGTATTTTAATTTTTTGATGACTACTGAAAATGGGTTTGCTCTCTTGATTTCTTTTTCTGCCAGTTTGTTATTGGAGTATACAAATGCTACTGATTTGAGGATGTTCATTTTGTACCGAAATTGTTAATCAGCTCTAAGAGTTTTTTGGAAGAGTCATTAGATTTTTCTGTATATAGGATCATGTCATCTGCAAATAGGGGCAGTTTGATTTCATCTTTTCCCATCTGAATGCCCTATATTTCTTTCTCTTGCCTGATTGCTCTGGCTAGTACTTCCAATACTATGTTAAATAGGAGTGGTGAGAGTGGGCATCCTTCTCTTGTTCCCAGAATGATATTGGCAGTGGGTTTGTCCTATTTGTCTTTAACTGTGTTGAGATATTTTCTTTCTGTAGTTAATTTGCTAGGAGTCTTTGTCATAAAAAGATGTTGAATTTTGTCTAATGATTTTTCTGCATCTATTGAGATAATCATGGTTTTTGTACTTGATTTTGTTTATGTGGTAGTCACATTTATTGACTTGCCTGTGTTTAACCATCCATGCATCTCTAGGATGAACCCCAATTGATCATGGTTTGTAATTTTTTGATGTGTTTCCATATTCTGATGGCTGGGATTTGTTAAGGATTTTTGTGTCTATGTTCATCAGAGATATTGGTCTGTAGTTTTCTTTGTTTGTTGTACCTTTGGTTTTGGTATCAGGGTGATGCTGGCCTCATAGAATGAGTTTGGGAGAATGGCCTCTGTTTCAAGTTCTTTGGAATAGTTTGAAGAGAATTGGTATTAATTCCTCTTTAAAGGTTTGGTAGAATTCAGCAGTAAAGCCATCCAGACCCGGGCTGTTCATTTTGGAGGGGACTACTGATTACTGCTTCAATCTCATTGCTTGCTATTTGTCTGTTCAGGTTTTCTATTTCTTCTTGGTTCAGTCTTGGTAGTTTGTATGTTTCCAGAAATTTACCTACTTCCTCCAGATTTTCTAATTTGTTGGCATATATTTGTCTGTAATAGTCTCTAATGATTTGTTTTATTTCTATGGTATCAGTTATAATGTCTCCTTTTTCATTTCTGATTTTTGTAATTTGGTTCTCTCTTCTTTATTTTTTGTTAACCTAACTATTTGTTTGTCTATTTGTCTATCATCTTAATAGACCATTTTTTTGTTTCCTTGATCTTTTGTATCATTTTTTATGTGTGTAAATCATTTAGTTATGCTCTGATCTTAATTATTTCTTTCCATCTACTAACTTGGATTGCTCTTTTTTCCTCAGTTCTTTGAGGTATAGCATTAGTTCTTTTATTTTAAATCTTTCCATTCATTTGGTGTAAGAGTTTATTGCCGTAAGCTTTCTTCTTATTACTGCTTTTGCAGTGTCCCACAGGTTGATATGATGTGTCTTCAT
>NW_007729386.1:267371-279286 GCF_000696425.1 Galeopterus variegatus | reverse complement strand
ATATAACAACTATACTTTTTTGATGTTGTTACAACAAGCAAACGGAAAGGACATTCTTGGGTGGGAGGGGAGAGAGGAAGGAGGGAGGGAGGTGTCGGTGATGGGCCATAATAATCAAATACATTGTATATTGACAAAAGAAAAATTTAACGAAAAAAATAAAATTAAAAAAGTAAAAAACAGTAAATAAATAAATCATATAAAATAGTAAATAATTAAAATGTAAAAAAAAACTAAAAATATTATATTAAAAATACATAAAAACAGATAATGATATAACTTTTAATACTTAAGTTATAAACAAAAATAAAAACCAGATTTAAAAAGTAGATTTTTTTTTGTTATTTGTCTTTGGTTTTGTTTGTAATTTCCAACTTTTACCATAAAAATTTTCAAACCTACAGAAAAGTTGGAGAACAGTCAAGTCAATGTCTATACAAGTGTATCTTTCATTTAGATTCAAAAATTGTTGATTTTTTCCCCGAGCATTTGCTTTTTCCATCTCTCTCATGCGTGGCCTAAGAACAAAGATATTCTCCTACATAACCCTTATACCATTACCACACCTAAGAAAATGAACAATTATTCCAGTGCATATTCAAATTCTACTATTGTCCTAAGAAGTCTTTGATAGTTATGTTTTGTTTTTTGTTTTGTTTTGTTTTAGAACCAGCATCTAATCAAGATTCAAAAGTTGAATGTGATTCGTTCTCTTTGTCTCTTCTAATTTGAGACAGTCTCATCCCTGTCTTTTCCCCCCATAACATTGGCTCTTTCTGGATTTGTCTGAATCTGTCTTCATGCTATTTTTTTTTTTTTTTAAAGATAACCAGTAAGGGGATCTTAACCCTTGACATGGTGTTGTCAGTACCATGCTCACCCAATGAGCTAACCGGCCATCCCTATATGGGATCCCAACCCGTGGCCTTGGTGTTATCAGCACCACACTCTCCCAAGTGAGCCACGGGCCAGCCCAACATGCTATTGTTTAACTTTTTCTCTATCCCCTATACAGAAAAAAAAATTCTTAAAAGATGGATTAAAAATATACAGAAAAATTAAACTAAGGCACCATAAAAGAAATTATTAAATGTAATTAAGCAAGAAGAGTACAAAAATAAAGAACTGAAAATATCAGACAATAAAGCTCAACATAGACAAAATTTTTAGCAATAGAAATTTAAGAAGATAAATTTGAAAAGAACTAACACTTAGGACATAAAGCTGGATAAAATCAGAATTAACATCTAATTTAATAAAAAGAAAAAAGTTGCATACATGTGCATTTTAAAAAGGAAATAATAATAGTCCTACATGTGTTCGTATATGTGAGTGCTTAGAAGAAGGCCTGGTCATAGTGATGGCTACATAACTATGTAATGTTTTCTATCATCATCATCATCATAATCACTACCAAATAAAATGGATATAGAAAAGTAAAAGATAAAACAGGAAAACTAAAGGATTCATGAGGGGAAAAAAGAAGATAATATTATAGTGGGTAAGAATTCAAAAGAAAGAGGATTAGGAGGAATTAAATCATTATGAACAAAAAAATTCTGAATGCAAAAACACAACTAAAACAGCTTTAATTATATAAATAAGATATCATGGTGATTAAAAAAAAAAGCAACAGAAAGAGGATCACCTGGGCCAAGTACCTGAGACAGCTGCTCCATGAGGAGAACATCATCGCTGATGATGCAGAACAAAGACCCCAAGGCTGGTGCACACAGCTGGAGACTCTTGTGCAAACCCCAGATCTCTTAGAGTCAGGGCTCCCAGATTCCGGTCGGTTTCCCAGCTATGTGCCCTAACATAGGAAGCAGGCTGTTTGTGTGGGGACACTTGCATTTTGTTTTCACATCTGTAAAATAGGAAGCCAGACAAAACTATTTTAAGATTTTTTTCAATTCCAGGAGTCCATAAATATTCTAAGGTTTGGGTTATATTATTCATTCATTTATTTATTCATTTACTCATTTTTCTAATTAAATTTCCTAGTGTTCTTTTGGTTGTGTCTCACTCAGTCAGACTTGGATTAAGAGGCGGAACCATGGATGTAAAATTTTAAGAATGCGTGCACCCAGTTTAAGTTCCAAGGACTGTTTTCCTCTGCTCTTCCTCACCCACATATACTTATAAAACCAAACAGTAAGAACAGACCTCTACAATCCCCATTTCCAAATAGAAAGTAACCCAATAAAAATCCTTGAGCTAGCAAAACACCTCAATTGAGCCCCACAGAATTCACAGTATTGTCACCCAGGAGACGGAGATAGGGCATGTGCCCTGGACAAGCCCCCCCCAAGCAGGTAATGACAAGTGAGGGTCTGGGACTTTGCACCTATGTAGATACACCACTGCTGACAAATGACAGTAATCATTTTAGAGCAAAGGACACAAGTGAACATTTTGGCAATGACAGAGATTGGTTCACTTGTGAAAATCTCCCACATGGGCACAATCCCTGCACCACCCACCTTCAGTTGCCACCACGCCCACACTCAGGGTGAGTTCCAGACACTAGAAGAGAAGAAAGACATACAACTGCATTCCTGCACACCCCAGGCTACTTACCATAGCCAAACAGGCATTCTCTTGGAAGAAACAGAATCTGGAGGTGTAAGGCATTTACTTTTTGAGGCTTTTCCCAGGCATGTCCACGCATAGCAAAAGAAAATTTCCACACAGAGATTTTGGAATTGCTTCCAGATATAAAAGTGTGGCAGCCATTCCCTTCTCTCCTACACTTGATCATCTTTCTCCAACAACACCCACTCACCCCACACCACACACACACACACACACACACACACACACACACATGTCTCAACCCCTCATCGTCTCTGTGGTTCTTTCTTCCAGGAGTGTGACCTTTGTCTCTCTTCTTCCCCATTGCTAACCTGTTAAGAGAGGACAATCACAGAGCACAAACTTTGGGGACCAATGCATAAACATGCAAGGCTGGCCACTTGTCTAAAAACAATTATCTTAGAAGAATTTGTCCTGGCTTCCAGTTTCTCCAAATGCTTTCGTCCAAACATGATCGTTGCTTGATCACAAAACTTTCTGGAGGAAGAAAGTGTTCTAGCTAGAATGATAACAGCTGTACAGCTGTCACTGGCAGCAATGGAAATGTGCATTGAAAGGAAAGAGGGCTTCACAAAAGTTGTGAGGAGAAGCACAAGTTGGAGAAGGACAGGTCAGCTTTGCCAGTTTGAAATGCTCTGTGGTCCTCTTCCTGCCAGGGGGTCTGGTCAGAGCTCTTAATTGGCCTCATCTGTTTTAGATCACAACTGTTCAGTGGTGCTTTTCTGATTCTCCATTTTTCTGCTTGGGATAGAAGAGCTCCAGGGGCCCATCCAACTCCAAATCACTGGATTCTAAATAGAACCTAATCTCATGTTCATTTACTAAACTGCACTACATGGTTTATTTTAGCATCCCTACTAGTTCTCTTGAACTTAAAGTTTAATCAGTCACGGTAGGAATCCATGGACCGGAAATATTTAACACAATGCCCCAGCTAGATGGAGATTTTGTAAAGCACTTCTGTTCAACATAAATAATCTCTGATTTATACTTTTATCATTGCTACTAAATGCTCCTTACCCTAATAATCAATAAATGAACTGATACTCTTTTTACCCTGTTGAAAAATAAGATACACTTGATGACTTAAGTAATAGGGTTGGATTCAAGGACATATTTAAATAATATTTAAATCGAGATTTCCCTGCAATATGATCAGAAAAGTAGCACATACTTTGGGGGGGAAATATTCTTATTTTAAACAAAAAGCAGTTGAAGCAAACATTTAAAAAAATTTACCCACATGATTATCTTTTTGTTTGTTATTTGCGTGTGTGCTCAACTTTTCTCCTATATCTTAGATGTTCCTTCTACGACCATTTCCCTTTTGCCTAAAATACATCTTCTGGAAGTTCCTTTAGTAAGGAAATTTTGGTAGTAAAGTCTCTGAGCTTTTGTTTGTTTGAAATTTTCTTTATTTTACCTTCATTTATGAAGATAGTTTTACTGGGTATACAAATTTATGTTGGATGCTTACTTTCGTTCAGTACTTGCCTTCCAAAGTAGTGGTATAAATCAGGAATAGGTGATTCTTTTGTTGAGGAAAATAATTTCATGAGTTTGGATGGTCCTTTTAAGACAAGAAATGGGAGGCCTCCTGAGCTCATCCTGGCTGTACCAAGGCAAACCCAAGAGAAATGAATTGCACTGCATAGAAAAATAAGGGTAATTTGCATTTCTAAGGGAAGCCTGAAAAAGAAAGAATATGCACCCATGATTGAGGTGCAAGGGAGACATTAAGAGAGTCTAGATAAAGAAAGAACCTCAAAATATGCTATGGAACATGGTAGGGGTATGTGTGCAGACACAGTCAGTGAGATTAAGAATGACCAGTAAGTCTCTTCAGTAAAACGCTTGGAGTGTCTGCCCGACGGGATTGTCTTTGTTTGCCTGGGGGCTTTGGCCACCAGACAGTCTACAATGTGATTTATGATAGAGGCTTTGGGCAACATTACTTCAGTTCCCACTTTCAGAAAAACTGGAGATGAAAAGTATTTGCCAAACCTCCCAGAAAGTCTAGAGACTAAAGGTCAGCCATGCACACAGTATGTGATCAAACCACAATAAAAACTCTGGACCACAAAGGCATGGGTGAGCTTCCCTGGCTGGCAATCCTCTGTCTATATCACACATCACGGTCAGGAAGAGATAATACTGACCAGGAGGATGATTGGGAGCTCAGCATTCACACCCTTCCTGGACTCTACCCCAGGTGAGTCTAATGTTGATCTATACCTTGTCCCTGTAATAAACCGTGAGTTCTTACAGAACTCCGCAAATTGAGGATGATTGGGAGCTCAGCATTCACACCCTTCCTGGACTCTACCCCAGGTGTCTCTTCTTTGGCTAATGTTGATCTATACCTTGTCCCTGTAATAAACCGTGAGTTCTTACAGAACTCCGCAAATTACCCAACTAGAGGTTGGTTTCAGGAACCCCCTGAACTTGTAGTTGGTGTCAAAAGTGAGGGGACCTTGCAGTTTGGCAAACTCCACTGTAATTGCCCTGCATCACCCTAAAACCCTCAGAAAAGTCAGCTTTAGACCACCATCATATATTTGTTATACTTTGGGGAAATAAAGGAAAAGAGGCAATATCCACCACAGGCTGCCTCAGGAAGTGAGAGAACACAGGTTGCTGCAGAAGTCCCAAAAGCTGCATCCCCACAAATAAACTTCTTGTAAATACTGGGTGAGACTCTAATCTTTTTGTCGGCTTTAGACCACCATCATAATAGTTATACTTTGGGGAAATAAAAGAAAAGAGGCAATATCCACCACAGGCTGCCTCAGGAAGTGAGAGAACACAGGTTGCTGCAGAAGTCCCCAAAGCTGCATCCCCACAAATAAACTTCTTGTAAATACTGGGTGAGACTCTAATCTTTTTGTCATGCGTAAGAGTACAACTCATGCCTTCTTATTTAATTAAAGCGCAATCTCCCCACCTTCTCACCCCACTCCCTTATAAGAGTGGAGGACTTGAAGGCTTCCAGGAAGTAGGTTATCAGGTTGTAATAAAACCAGGCATAATAATACCAAAAAACTCTAAAATTCTTGCTTTGATGGATCTTAAATTCTTAAATGAAATACACTCAAATATTTTTTAAACATATGCAAAGCATGGAGCATAATAAATATTCAATTAATGTCTTTGAACAAGGGAAAAGTGAGTAAACAAATAAATGTATAAATAAATACCATTTATTCTCAATGGCATGGGCTTAGTTTATTAAGGAGAACATTAATAACTAAAATAGGTAATCCACAAAAACCCAACCTGCACATGTCAATAGATGGCCTCAAACTTTTAACAGAAGTTCTCGCCAGAGAGGCAAGCAGGCAGTAAAAATGATGGGCTCAAGCTTGCTCTCTTCAGCCTGTCTTTGCTTGGTGCATTGGAACTGCCAACTATTAGCAAAGTTCCACAAATGCCCTTTTGATCAACAAGGGCAAAACAAAAGTCTTACATCCAATAAATAGGAGTCCCATGCCCTGTTCCCTTAAACACCTAAGAGGAAAAGTTATACAATAAAAGCAGTACTGAAGTTCTTTTATTCCTCTCTAAGCTAGTATTGCCTCACGTAGCATTTGTGCCAACTACCCCTGTTCCCTTAAACACCTAAGAGGAAAAGTTATACAATAAAAGCAGCACTGAAGTTCTTTTATTCCTCTCTAAGCTAGTATTGCCTCACGTAGCATTTGTGCCAACTACCTCTGATCGTTGACAAGGACCTCAGGGGGTTAGCCCTAGCCAGTATATAAGAAACATAACATGAGTTGTCACCTTTAAACACATTTCAGCAATGAGAGATTACACAAATCATAAGCAACCGTGTAATACCAAACTGCCAGCTGCAGACATTCTTTGGGTTTATGCTCTTAATTTACTTGCCACCAATGGGCCTCTTGAACTTTGTGGGTCTTGCATTTCCCAGTGGAAGCAACTCTTCTGTGGCTCCAGTTTAATTGGCTGCTACTGCTGCCTCTCCAAGGCTGGATGCAAATAAAACTGGGTTGATTTTTCTCCTACCCTACTGCCCAGTAGATCCAACAGCAGAAAAGGAAATAGAAAATGCAGTGGTGTTCTGAAACAAAGCGGCCAGAGCCAGCACTGAAAAGCACAGGACTAATCATTTTGTAGCCAAAGCAGTAAAAAGCTTGGAGCGAGGGCTAGTGCTCTGAAAGCAAAAGGGTGGGACAATCAACGGTAAAAGTCCAGAAGTTTCTACAGGACAGCCCCAGAGAGAAGACATGAAAAAGAAAGCAGCAGCATGTCTTTGAGAGACTACTGGATTGACATGTAAATTAGAACAGACTTTTTGAAGGGCAATTTCCATAAGCGTCAAAATCCTTAAAACTGTGCATTCACTTTGATCCAGTAATTCCCCTTCCAGGATTTTATCCTGGGACATAATCACAGATGTATGCAAACATTTACCTGCAAGGATTTTGTCACAGGATTGATTATAGTAGCAAAAAATTAACAACCAAAATGCCCAACATTGGGAATTAATTAAACTTTGGACATACAATGGAATATGATATAATCATTGATTATGTTGTGGTAAAAAGGAAAAGATATTTATAGTAGTTAGGTAAAAAAAATATATAAAACACCATATGTGGCATGTTTCCATTTTTGTAATTAGAGAATGCTACACAGATATAAACCAAAGTTTAACAGTGATTATCTGAGTGGAGATAATTATAGGTAATTTTGATGGTCTGCTTTGAACTTAATTGGGCTTTTAATTTTTCTACATATCAATTTTGCAAGAAAAAAATTTATTTTTAAGAGAAAAAAAAAGTCTTCAGAACAAACCAAAGCATTTGTTAGACTTTTTTAGCTGCAAGATACAGAGTTGTCAGCTTACCTCATATTATGAGGAAGGTTATAATGAGAATTCACTGGAAATAAGAACAAGAACGTCATGGAGTTGCACAGCCCAGTCTGGCAAAAGCCAATTGGAAGCTCCCAGAGTTGACCTAGGGATGAGGTTACCTCTTTGCCCTTCTGGAGCAAGCAGTCAATTCACCTCCCCTTGGTGACATATACCTTGTCTCTGCATCCACAGCTCTTGACGTGGCCCATCACCCACCTTGACCTCCACTCTTCTTACCTTTTCTCCCTCATTCTCGAGACTTATGCCTACCCACGATTGATTTATCCAGGGACCCTGCTGCCTCACAGCAGCCTCGTTACATGTCTGCAAATAGACTAGCCCTGTCTATGCTTCTCAATTCTGGCCAGCTCATGAGCTTGGCCATCCTGGGATCCAGTGCCCGCTTCTGCTCAAACTACCATGAGGAAGGGAAAAGTCAAAGTATGGCCGCCTAGGAGCAATGGCTTATTAACTGAGTAGTTTTCCTTGGAAGAAAACTAGGGTGTCAAGACATCACAACTGGCCTGCCAGCAAGCCAGAGCCAATATTTCAAACATTGTATCCCTGGAACACTGGTGTCCCATGAGATAACAAGTTTGTTGGCAAAAGGAAGGTTTTCCATGTTCAAATAGTCTTCAAAGTTCCTATAAACTCAGTCACTTCTTGGAGGTTCACAATGCAAGTTAGTATCTTAAAAGGTATGAGGGGTTCCTTAATGAAACCTGCTTGATTTTGTTCAAAGCAGAAGTTTCACAAAATTATTTGAGCACAGAATCCTTTTTCCTTTTCCAGAACTCCTATTAACACCAGTGAACCACAGGACCCAGTTTAGGTATTGCTAGTACAGAGTCATCACAGAAAGAAGAAATAATTAACAATGATATTTTTTCCGTTTTTTTAATGCCTGTATTCTCAAAATAAATCATTTGGTTAATTAAGGTCTTCCATCTTCACCAGAGGAATGAAAATATTTTACCATGAAAATATCTGACAAGCCTAGATTTATTCTTACCATAAGAATCAGGAGTTATTAAACATATTAGTAAAAAAAAAAAAAAAAAAAAAAGCAGCTTTCAATTATTATGGTCCTCTTGGGGATATAGAACTAAGTAATTAAGAAAATAAATAATCAGACTTAGAAATGGGCTTGTAAACAGAATGTAGTTCATGGCTTTGTTGGCTTTTCTTCCCTGATGGATGATTCATAACATTATTTAAGAGGGGGCCATTGGGCAGTTCAAGCTTTTAAAAAAAAAGAAAGAGAGAGAGACTAAGAGAAGGAAAGGGAGAATGTAGGAATCTAGAATAATCTGACAGAATGGCTGAGAGGTCTGCAATCAGAAAGAAATCAGAGAAACTGGGCCCAGGAAAAAGACTAGTGAGTAGCAGTTCATTTAGGTACAATTCTGAGGTGGCTGGTGGCTGGCTGATTTGTGTTTTGTGTGTCTGTGTTTTCTGTTGATGTTTTTGTTTGTTTGTTTGTTTGTTTGTTTGTTTGTTTTCTCATGCCAGTTCACCATGACTTTGGGTTCTGAGGTGGCTGGTGGCTGGCTGATTTGTGTTTTGTGCGTCTGTGTTTTCTGTTGATGTTTTTGTTTGTTTGTTTGTTTGTTTGTTTGTTTGTTTGTTTGTTTGTTTTCTCATGCCAGTTCACCATGACTTTGGCCTGGACTCTTTGCTGATCCAACTCAAATCCCTCTGACTCAGCCCAGACTGCCAGCTCTGGAATTCCTGGTCATCAGAATCATTGCGGTTAGAACACTTAGGTCTTGCTGAGAAAGAAAGGCACGGAAATCTAAGACAAGGAAGATGCTTGCTGCTTGTTCTACTATTTTTCTTTCGGTTTTTATCTTCTTAAGAAAAGGCCTTCTGCTCATACACAAGTAAGTGAACTTTAGCAGTCTGTCCAGTAACCAAACCAGGTTAAAGATGACCTCTCACATCATCTCATAGGTGCAAGAATTTTAAGGTCAAAGCCCTGTGTGAGGGAGGGAGGAAAGCAGAGAGGAGGAAGAAGGAAGGAAGGAAAGAAGAAAGGAGGAAAAGAAAAGTGGAACAGGGCTCAAATATACACATCAATCCAAAAGAATTCCATACCCATAATAATATTATGATTATAATATCTGATTATTTTTTACCTATAAAAACAAAACGAAAACCTAATAATAAAAGCCACTGTTATCACATGCTTACTACATGCCAGCACTATGCACAGTTCATCTGTTGCAGGATTTTATTCTTGGTACACCTCTTTGAAATAGATGCAGGTATACAATCCCTCATTTGTATTCAGAAACTCAAAAGCTCTGAACACCAAAAATTTTTCATAAGTCCAGAGCAAACTCACTCAGCAGCAAACATGTGGCTACTTACAGTCTTTTTTTTTTTTAACCCATTTAGTGAGCATTTCCCTACAGAAATATTAATGTGTTTCATTAGGGGATACTGCCCTCAAACCCCTCTTAGGGTTCTGTACAATAAATGATATATGCACTATATTACCTTCCTAAAATATTAAAAATTCTGAATTCTGAAACTCATCCAAGAGTTTAGGATAAGGGATCGTTCCCCCCTGTTTTAGAGAGAAATCGAGGCTAGTTCTGTTCATCTTCATTTATATATTACCCCGTATATAATACAGATGCAATATATAGTAACTTAGTTTGTATCTTTAGGACTTTACTTTTTGGTGATAGTTTAAAATTTTTTCTTTGCACTCTTTCAGTTAGTTTATACAAGGATGAGATTTTAGCAAGTTTTCTTAGGGAAAAGTTTTTAAAAGACATCTTTTTTTCCCCAAAATGGAAAATGCTGACATCCTCAGAAATTATCCTTAAACCCAAGTGAACTCGTTTTTAATTCCCCCCAGCCTGCATTTTCAGATTACTCAGTATATTTAAATGCTACCCTTCCTCGATCCCACCCAAAGCTCACAGAGCAATGTTAAGAGCGTTGGTTAAGAGCCCGGCGAGGAGTCTGCGTGAGCCTGAGACATTGCTAAGCACTTTGACATCTGCGGTGAGAATGTCTACGTGAACATTACCCATGGCGGGCTCCAGCGTTTCCATCACAACCCCAGAATGAGTGCCTGGTCACTCTGTGGTCTAAACTCTGAGAGAGAAGAGAATTTCACACTATGCTGCATTTGGTAAACAATGATTTGACAGACTGAAGAAACCATAAATATTATTTATCTTACCATGGGCCTCAGAACGTCTAAACACCACTGCTAATTAGGGTTCAATAATGGATTCAATAAGCCAAAGCCTGTTTTTCTGGTTTATCATAAGAAGCGAAGCAATGGCCATTACTTTCTAATTTGTGAGCATTTTGTGTGATGGCTCTGACAGAAAGTGTGTATGGTTGCTTGTCCTATAAGAGGCCTTGCCACCATCCGAACTCAGCACTAAACTACATCTGTTGCCATTTATGATACTTTTTCCATTTGTTGAAGCACAGTATTTGTTAAAATCAAAACGTATATTTGAATACAGATGGGAATTTTGGTAACAGACAGAAAGCCAAAATTTTCTAAACAGCAAAAAGCAGCATTTGGTCAGAGGCAGCTAAGGAGAATTTCTTGTTTGATCTCTCCTTCCCCACAGCTGGCTCCTGTGAAGGTTGGAGCTCACGTGTTACATACAGGTGAGAGTGAAGTTGATGCTATGAAGCAAAACACACTAGTCATTTCACCATTTCAGAGTAGCTCAGTTGAAACCTTTTAATCAACCCCCCTGAGCCAGGATTTCTCAGCTTCAGCACTATTAACTTTTGGGGTAGATAAAGCTTTGTTGTGGGTCTGTCTTGTGCATTGTAGGATGTTTCGCAGCATCTCTGGCCACTCACTACCCACTAGACCAGGATTTCTCAGCTTCAGCACTATTAACTTTTGGGGTAGATAAAGCTTTGTTATGGGTCTGTCTTGTGCATTGTAGGATGTTTCGCAGCATCTCTGGCCACTCACTACCCACTAGATGCCAGTAGCATCCTCCTCACCACTCATGACAACAAAACATGCATCCAGACATCGCCAAATGTCCCTGGAGAAGCAAAATCACCCCCAGTGGAGAACCTTGACACTCTCCTACTCCTTGCTAATGACACACATTAAAATTTCCATAGAGTTGACTTTCTAACATTCATAACCTTCTTCTTACACATACATAGGTGTGTAACCTTATTTTCATAAGTAAATGGAGCATTTATATAAGACCAAATCATGCTGTTAACACCATTTATGTCTTGTATGCTTTACTTAATCATATATCTTAGAGATCATTCCATTCATTTAATAAAGGTCTGCTTAATTATTTGTATGGCTGCCTAGTATTCATTCCTTGAATGGATGTGCCATAATTTTTTTAAAGTCCCCCGTCAAAGAACAGTTAGTTTGTTTCCAATCTCCTGCTACTAAAACAGTGTTTCATACATAACTTTG
>NW_007729386.1:264600-266813 GCF_000696425.1 Galeopterus variegatus | reverse complement strand
AAGAACAGTTAGTTTGTTTCCAATCTCCTGCTACTAAAACAGTGTTTCATACATAACTTTGCACATAAATCACTGGAACATCCCTGGCTGTTTACTCTACCTCAAGTGCCCTTCCCCCAATGTCTAAATGGATAACTAACTCCCTCTCCTCCTCAGTTCGTAAGGCTTGGCTAGGTTAAAGTTACAAACAAACCTTGAAACCTCAGTGGCTTAAACATGTAAAAGTCCTATGCAGGCAGTTCAAAAGGACAGCTTTCTTTCAAGTGATGGCCAAATAGTTGAGGCCTCTGCCATCGCGGGGGAGAAAGCTGGGCTTATGAACCAACTCATAAATACTCCAGCCCAAGCCATTTCCACTCACAGCCTGTTGATCGAAACCACTCACAGGGCATGCCTCATTACTAGGGGTCTGGAAAATATTGAGGAACACTGTATTTAGTAAGCATTAAATATCTATGCTGGATCTCCTTCAGGTTATGGTTCAAAAGTCATCTCAATGAAGCCGACCCCAACCATCCACTTAAAATTACATCCTACACCTCCTCCCCAGCACATCCAATCTCCCTGATCCTGCTGTTTTCCCAGAGCACTTGTCATTTTGTCATGTGATGTATCTTATCGCTTATTTATTGTGCTTATTATTTATTGTCTCTTTGCCCTTAACTAGAATACAACCTATAACCTCCACAAAGACAGGGAGCTTGTCTGTTTTACTCACCAATGTATCCCAACCATCTAGATCAGGGACTGGCACATAAATATTTGTTGAATGAACTAATAAATTTCATACCTATATGAGTGTATCTATTGGATATTTCCTAGAGTTGGAATTGCTGAGTCAAAGGGTATTAGCATTAACATTTTTCATATAGATTATTAAACTGTTCTCCATATAGCTTTACTAACTCATATCCCCACTAACGATGTATGAGGTTGGCTGTTTCCCCAAATACTCATTGAATGTGTTCTCAAATTTTTTGTTCTTTGGCAGTTTGCTAGGTGAAAAAAATGTATCTAATATAATTTTATTTTGTATATTTCATATTAAGAGCAAAACTGAGTATATCTTCATGTTAAAGAATCATTTACCTATTATTCTATGAAATATGTATTCTTGTTTGATAATTCTGTTGGGTTGTCAATCTTTTTTATTATTGATTTGTAGNAGATTATATCTATGAGTGGTCTTCAAAAAGTTCATGGAAAGATTCATATTTTCTTTTAATTCCATTTTTCCAAAATATTTTTGAATATCCTCATATATCTCTCTAGATATATATAGATATAAATATGTAATAGACTCAATCTGAATGTTTGTGTCCCCCTTAAAAATTCATATGATCCTAACCCCCAATGTGATTGCATTAGGAGGTGGGCCTTTGGGGGGTAATTAGTTTATGAGGGTAGAGTTCTCATGAATGGAATTATAAAAGAGGCTCCAAAGAGCTCGTAAGCCCTCTTTCCACCATGTGAGGATACAATAAGACAACAGTCTGCATCCTGGAAGAGGGTCCTCACAAGAATTTTACCATGCTGGCACCTTGATTTCAGACTTGCAGCCTCTAGAACTGTGAAAAATAAGTTTCTGTTGTTTATAAGCTACCCAGTCTATGGTATTTTGTTATAGCAGCCCAAACTGACTAAATAAATCTCTCTATTTATAAATTTTTAAAAATTTATTTAAGAAAAAATACATAGTAGGCATAATATCTATTCTTAACATATTAGATATCCATTTTTCTCTACATACTGCTGTCAAAACAAAATTATAAGATGTTATGTTTTTAAAGACAATAAAAAACGTTTCTTATTATTTGTAAAAAATTATAATACAAATATATATATTATATATAAAATCATACAACATCTCTGTAAAATAGTTCGGTAATTTCTTATAAAACTAAACATGCTGTTACCATATGACCAAAACAACTGCACCACACCTGGGCATTTTACCCAGAGGGATGAACTTATGTTCACACAAAAATCTGCACATGAATGTTCATAGCAGCTTCATATGTAATAGTCAAAAACTGAAAACAACCTAGATATCTTTCAATGCGTGAATGGTTTAAAAAAGCAAAAATATGGGCCGGCCCGGTGGCGCACTGCTACAGTGCACCGCTTGGGAGCGTGGCGGCGCTCCCGCCGAGGGTTCGGATCCCACATACAGACTGGTTCCTGCTCACTGGCTGAGCGAGGTGCGGGTGCAG